>NW_028292570.1:12796915-12868871 GCF_029948245.1 Actinia tenebrosa | reverse complement strand
TAGAGGTTCCGGTTTTCTTTCCAACCTCCGGCTCCGCGTTCACTCCATTGCTACTACAAGGACAACGGCTCCGACGTCAAATGCATACCCAACAACACATAGCGCTTACATTCTAAATTTGGGTCATCTAAAATTCTTAATTCGCACAGTTTATTGCGACTCCTTAGCAAACCTCGTAAAGTAAATACCACTTTCCCATTTCCCGACATATGCGCCGAAAGGACAAGGAGTCTACCACGATATACATCGATATTCCTGGGATCGATTCAAAGATTCCCCCTACCACCCAAAGAGCGCTTCTACGCACCCTAAACGAGTCCGGCAGAAGAGAGGAGTACGACAGCATGCGTTAGACTTTTGTGTGGGAAAATTATTTACTCCTGGAGAACCTGGGGGACTACCCCGACCTCACCACGGTCTTGACGTATGTGCTGCTGTGCAGAGGTTTCCTTCCAAAGCTTCAGCAAGATGGACTATGGTGAATAATTTACTTGCCGTGAATTGGATCCCCGCTAATTTCCTACACGGCTACCTGGCTCACATGGAGTGCCTTTGTTAAAGAAGACCAATGCGCATTGGATCTCCTAACGGAATACGACATGTATCGGTTTTTGGAAGACGGTATTCCGTTGGCGGCGTATGCGGGCCCAGCCGACGTTACGCCCGCGCAAACAACCCCTTATATAGCAACGACCCAGAGAAACCAACCTCACATACAGTTTACTACCAACCTGGATGCGAATAACCTTATGTTGGGCAATGTCACAGTACCGAACTCCTGTGAGAGACTTCGAATGGATCCAGTTGAAGCCGATAGACTTCTACATGCAGGTAGGAAAGGAGGAAGACAAGGGGTTACGTCTTAGAAGTGGATCTGGAGTACCCAGAGCGGCCTGCACGACGAACTACAAGAAGTTAGTTCCCCTTGCACCAAAAGGCGATAGAGATAACCATTTAATCATAAGAGAGCTAAGTCCGCTGCAAAAGCAAATGTGCCCCTTGTTACAACCTTACAGTAAACTAACTATGAACCTGATGGATAGAAGAGTATGTGGGTACATTACGCGCAACCTGCAGTTCTACGTGCGACACGGAATGCGCGTAGAGAAGATCCACATAGTCCTAAAAAATTCACGCAGGAACCCTGGATGCGCCCCTACATTGACTTTAACCGCAAAAGCGTACAGCAGCGAAAAATGACTTCGAGAAAAACCTCTTCAAACTGATGAACAACAGCGTTGTTCGGAGAGACAATGGAGAACATCCTCAAGGCGTAAAAATAGTCAGCACCAAAGAGGAAGCAGAAGCATACGTGTCACAGCCAGGCTTCGTTAGATACTAGAAATGCTGAACTCTACGTGATTCACATGAAAAGGGCAAACCTCTTACTAACAAGCCCGTTTACACAGGCGTTACGGTGCTGGATCTATCAAAGCTGCTTATGTATGAGTTCTACTACGATAAGCTTAAGCCAAAGTACGGAGACCGCTGTCGCCTCCTGTACACAGACACAAACCGACTCCCTAATTCTAGAAGTGCAAACGGAAGACGTTTACAAAGACTGCCTCCCCGACATAGACGAGTACGACACCAGCGGTTACCCGAAGGAGCACTTCCTTTACTCTGCGAAGAATAAGAAGGTAATTGGGAAGATGAAAGACGAAATGTTAGGAAAACCCATAGTAGAGTACGTGGGTCTGAACCAAAGATGTACAGCGTGCTAAAGTTAGACGGCGTAGAAAAGAAAGCTAAAGGCGTAAAAAAGTACGTGGTTAAGAAGGACATTACGCACGAGTCCTACCTCAACGTATTACGAACACGCAAGGAACAGCGGCATAAGATGAACAGCCTGCGCAGCTATGGTCATCAGATACATAACGTCACGCAGGAGGTGTCGCTGTCTGCATTTGACGGTAAGCGATGGATGTGTGATGACGGAGTGCATACGATAGCATTCGGACATCACACGATAAGCAGTTCTTCCATGACGAACCCACGTGTGGGGCCATCGTGAAGATAATACAAGATGGGCTGACCCTTCTTAGCTATTACGCTTCGGATCTGGTAAGTTTCCAAAGACCAATTAGGATCCGTAGCTCTTTTGGATCCTCCTTCTAATTCACCCGGTCCGTAGAGATATCGGACTGTGACATTACCTAATTTTTTTTCATGGGGGAAGACCGCCCTCGAACTTCTGACGTAGGACTTGTGTTCCACGTGTTTCTTTTTTATGGCATCCTTGGGTTTATTCCCGTAGCCCTGGCCGCCTCGTTGTTCAAAGCCACGATGACCTGGGGGAGCCTCTGAGTCCATTCCCTGTTGCGTTTGGAGGGATCTTCCAGCTCTTTCCAATACTGGTACCCAAAGAGACGCTCGGCCAAGGTCTTATTAAATCTTTCGACGATGCTCTGACCCCTGTGGTACTCTGCTTCGGCTCTCCTAATCTTAGTGCTGTGGTCTTTCAGGGTCTTAGTAACCACGCCCATGAACTCTGTCCCCGCATCCACTTGCAGCAGCTTAGGCCATTTCAAGACGCGCTTATAATCCTACCTAGGGCTTCTGCGACTTCTCCAGAATCCTTGCTGGTTATGGGTTCGGCGTCCTTGTATCTGCTTGCGATATCAACTACGGTCAAAGCGTATTTATAGGTCTTTCTTCTTACCTTGTCGTGCGGTAAGAAAAGCAAATCCGCCTGATGAACTTCATTGGGGGTATTTACGGTGAAGCTGGGCCTGGGAATGTACTTAGGCACGGGAAGATAAACCTGCCAGAGGGTTTGTTTTCTTAACCAATTCTTAGCCGTCTCTTCTGATACCCTGGCCGCGGTCGCGAGTTTCTTGATAGCTGATGCTCCTCTCCAATAGCCTTCAGGTCCATAGTAAATCCTTTTGAGTTTGTCCTCTACGCGGGCCCATTATATAAATTTGATTCAAGCGAAGGATAGGACAAGATTGATCTTTCGCCCGTTGAAATCCACCGTCTCTCCGTCCACTTTAATGGTGATGTTTATGCTTTCTACCAAATGAGACAAGTCATAGCTTAAAGAAATGGGAGTGTATTCTACCAGGTCAAATGGATTACCTTTAGGCGGAAACTTGGACATAAGAGAAGACTTTTCTCCATTGTTGTAACTATGGACCAAGTCGCAATAGACTTCGTAAGAGGATGCGACTTTCCATTTCACAGGTATGGCTGTGTTGGTAATTGTCTTGCCCGAGGCACATAATAAAGATCCCAATGGGTCAGACTTTCCAAAAGTCATTGAATAGTTTGGCATATTGTGTTTGAGGGTCATTTCGTGCGGCAATCCTGTGGTGAGAGTATAACCGTGTTTTGCTAATTCCTTGGCCAGTGTGATTGGCGTGTAATGTCCATCGGGCAGCAATACGGCTTGATAGTTAGATCCTCCTGTATGCTCAGTGACTATGCCCCTAATCAGGTTATGCCAAGAATTGTACAAAGAGCAACTTATGAGCCGAACCTTATGGGCTTTGATGGGAGGATTCAAGTAAGTGGTAAAGTCATTCTTGTCGCTTTCCAAAAAGACGATCATTATATTAGATACGCCAAAGCTACGCCTCCCGCCAGCCCTGCGACTCCTACAAAGACCAATTCATTGTCTTTTGTTTCTTAGAAGGCTGGTAGTAATTCTTGAACTGAGGCCTTTTCAACCCCGTTAATGCCGCGGGGTGTGCTTGCGCATAAAGTTTGAAGGCGTAGTCTGTGTTTTCGAAGTTCTTATCCGCCTGCATCTTGTCTTGGTAGTTCTTATCCAACCAATCCCTGTAAGCTTGTCTTTTTTCATTCCAAGCTGCCACGTCTCGCTGATATTTCTCCAGCGCTAAGTCGTGTCTCTTCCTTTCGGCGGCCAATTCTCCGCTTTTGTCGCCTCTGACTAATCTATCCAAATACTGACCACCATAATTAGCTCCAGTGAATGCTAAAGCTGCAATAACTCCACCTACGACCACGCCAGCCATATATATTAGAAAATCACACCGTAGGTAGGTACTTTTCCTTCTGTAGGTAATTTCTTAGCATGATAGCCCCGCATACGGCAGCGATCATCTTAGCAAAGTTACTCAGGTTTTTGCTTGGGTCCTCAGTAAGGTCCTCCTTTAGGACTTTCTTACCTACCCAGCCAATACCGGCGATGATGGAGGTTGTGATAGCAGCTTCTTGGACGGCGTCAATTAATTTAGTTGACATTATATTACAAAGCGAGAAGGTTACTCCATTTCAGGGATTTTGCTTCTAGGCTCCTGCACGGGTGCGTGATATGTTGGCGGCTCCCACTTTACTTTTGGCTTCGTAGCCCGCCATTGTAAGTAGAGGCTGCCTGCTGCTATAGCGACTCCTAACGCGCCGATGACGTACCCAGGATTAATAAAGGATTCCTCTTCTTTTTCCTCCACCTTTTCCTCTTTTTTTGCCTTGTTCTTCCTGTTCATCTCCGCGAGCTTCTTCCCCGCGGCAACTCTGCCTGGAGATTTAGCCTTGGTAATCTTGGTATCTTCTACGGGAGCCTTTTCTGGTTGTTCTTCGGTGCCACTCATCTTATATTAAGGGACTTGAAGGACTTGACAAGTAACTTGGTTACGACTTGAGAACGACTTAATAATGACTTGAATAAGTACTTACGAATGACTTGACTAAGTACTTACGAATGACCTGACTAAGTACTTACGAATGACTTGACTAAGTACTTACGAATGACCTGACTAAGTACTTACGAATGACTTGACTAAGTACTTGAGGCGACTTGATCAGGTACCTCAGCAAGTGCCGCCTGGAAGACCTTTTCGACTTCTCTATCCTTCTTAAAGTCCTTCCAAGAGGCACCAAAGGTGCCCGCAAGTTCCTTCAAGTCGACGTGCTGAGCTACGTGCAAAGCCGCAGAGGCGACTGCCATTAACTTACCGCACTTCAAAGACAACCACCCGCAGGTTATCTTAAGTTCTTGGGCGATGACATAGTCCTCGCTTATGTCCTTCTGTAGTTGCTCCACGTCGTCTATGGGCAGTGCAAGTCCAAGCAATTTAGTCGCAAGTCGGATAGCGGAGTCTGCTACGGCGTCCGTGGTCTTACTTGCAAGGGCGGCCTCGTACCTCTTATGGAACTTCTTAACTTCCTCTTCTGACAACTTATTAACTTGCTCATGGGTAAGTTCCTTGCCTATCATTTCTTTACACTTCCCCGAAGACACAAGGATGTTGAGTTGTTCCTTAAGGTTACTTTCGTCTAACTGCGCGGGGACTTCATCTAAGAGCTGCTCAATGTCCATATATGTTAATGGAATACGGAAACCTCAAAGAGAAGATCATCTTGGAATGTTGGTGCGTTTTTAAATGCCGCATGTATTCGTGTAACTGTTCCTTGGATATCTCACCGCCGTAGTCGCTTAAGATGGTTTCCAGGTCACTCCGGCTCGGAGTATAAAATACTACGAGAGAGCCTATGTTTTCCCTGAAGGGCTTAGAGACGCTGGTAAGCTGCTGCGAGAGCAACCAAACGCTAATATTGTCGTGTCTGCCGCTGAAGGCGAGTTTAACGAGCTCGGAGGTGCGCTTTTTTACGTCGTCCCCGCAGGCAATGTCATCCAGTATGAGTAAAGTCTGTGTATCTTTAGGGAATTGCTTGTGCCAGAACTTCAAATGGCTGGATAACTCGTTAGGGTCTAAGATATCTACAAAGAAGTCGTCATCTTTCACTCCTATGCCCGTCCAGGTGCGGTTATTCACGTAGGTGGGGCATAATAGCACGATGTAGTCGAAGCGGTATCTAAAGGGTCCTAATAGCTGCTCCACGACGAACTGGGTCTTTCCGCAGCCGGTGGGTCCTACTATCAGAGCGTTACAAGGCATGTGATCTGGGTTCATTTATATTTAAACTTATTCGCTAAAATATATGGAGCCAGTGGAAGCAGTGCAAAGAATTGTCGCCGACGCAAAGGATAAAAGAGATACCATAGAAATGCAAAGGGAGGAGATAGACCGGTTAAAAGAGCGCGTGCAGGAGTTGTACGATGAAATGTGCGGTCTGAAGCGTGCAGAACGGTTTGGCGCGCTGATAACGATGGCAACGTGGGCTAAGGAGTCCGTTAAGGACTTCATGCGATATCCCCTGTAGAATGTTGATAATAAGGTTAAATCTTTGTTAAGGATGCCTGGAAACTATTTCAAAGAGTGTCTCAGAATGTTGACAATAAGGTTAAATCTTTGTTAAGTATATGTGGAAACTATTCCAAAAAATGCCTCAGAATGTTGACGCTTAGGTTAAATCTTTGTTAAGACGTGCCCTTCAAAGGGGTTCTTATTTTTATTTATTATTATTAAATATCCTTAATTATTCTTAATAATAATAAATAAAAATAAGAATGGGATTTGAGACTCTTTGCGCAAACCCTACTTTACTATTTTAAGCCGCCTACTAACCATTACGGGCTTTCCAGGCATCCTTAACAAAGATTTAACCTTATTGTCAACATTCTGAGACACTCTTTGAAATAGTTTCCGGGCATCCTTAACAAAGATTTAACCTAAACGTCAACATTCTGAGACACTCTTTGAAATAGTTTCTGGCCGTTAAGGACTTCATGCGGTATCCCATATAAGGGCTATTAAATCCTTATTATATATGGAGTGCGTGCACTGCAACAAGGAGTTCAGCTCGAAGCAAATGTTAAAATACCACGTTGAAAAAAAGGTGTGCGCTAAGAAGGCACGCGAAAGGCGTTGTAAGGAGTGTAATCGCCTCTTTAGCAGCGCGCAGATGTTGGATTACCACGTTGATAACCGCGTTTGCCTAAAGAACGTATGTGAGCGCTGCGAGGAGGACAAGAACGACGAATGGCATCGACATCGGTGCCGCGGCAATTACGACCTGCTGAGCGTGGCTTGCGAGGAGCACGGCGACGTTGCTGCACGATGTTGCCCAAAGGAAACCCAAAGGAAGTTAACGCGCCGGAAGAAGGAAATTGACCAGCGCTTTGCGGAGTTTGACTGCGTCGAAGGCGTAAGGTGGGAAGATAGGGAATATTGGGAGGCAACCTGCGAGCGTTGCGGCTGTCAAAGAAGTGACCAACATATTTGACAGTGCCTCTACGACGGCCAAGGCGGTTTTGAAGAGTACTTAGATCGCTTTGAGGCCTGGCATGCCGGCAATGAGGCGGCAAGGAAAGCCCGTAGAAGTTAGAAAGGACCTAAGATAGTAAGACAGGGTTTGTGCAAAGAGTCTCAAATCCTATTCTTATTTTTATTTATTATTATTAAGAATATTCTATGATAATGAATTAAGGATATTTAATAATAATAAATAAAAATAAAGACCCCTTTTAAGGGCGCTTGCATAATCTAATAATAATAAATAAAAATAAGGACCCCTTTTAAAGGTATATGCTAGCCTACGCAGCCGCCTTTCTGGGAGGCATTCTAATTACCCTTTCAATATATGGACTGTATTACTTGCGAACTACCTGCCGACTGCATTACCCCTTGTAAGCCGCCGCGTAAAAAATACACCTGCCTTCATTGCGACAGGGTATTCTCCGAAGGATCCTTTGTGGGGCATTGGTGCTCCGCGGATCCTAAAGCGCAGCGGACTTTAGCAGACGCGCTTAACTACAAAGAGGAGATGGAGTGACTGTTCTTTCAATGTCAAACTTCCATCGGCCATTTACCTTACCATAGCTGCGTAAGTGGGTGAATTCCTCGCCCTGAATTACGTACCGCACGCAATCCGGCGCCCAAAGGGAATATTCCTTGCCTTCTAAGTCTTTGAGGACTAACCGTAAACGGTCGATGTCTTCGAAGACGACGTAATTTTTTATTTCGTATGCTTTACCGTGGACAAGATCACGCCAGTGAGTCAAGCTGAGCTTCATTATACCTATGGAATATCTTTAGGTGCGTTTTCAAAGTGGCGTAGGACTTAAACCGCTTTACACAGCCCTTACAGGGAATACGAATGCCATCCGCGTAATCCATCAGGGCACGGCAGATGATGTCGTAATCGTTGCTAACCATCGTTAGGTAACCATTTACGTCAAGCTGTGAGATTTTCTTAGATTGCTTCGCGGATAAGACGCCGTTTCCTTTTGGGGTTTTCAACTCAATACACAACCCGCGGTATTTCTTATGCGCATTTAGGATTAAAAGGTCGGGTTGACCGGCTTGGTAGCCTTTTCGCCAGCAGGTTATTCGCTTGCTGTCTGAATCTTGAAGTTCGCCAAGACCCGGCGCTATGATGAAATCGGGGTAAAACCTACGTGTGTAGTCGACGACCTTCGCGTGTAGGTCGGCTTCATTTTCAATCTTGAATACTAACTTGTTTGGGCCGCCAAACCGCCTTTCTATTGCATATTTACCCGTTTTCCTTAGCGCGGGTAGGACTTCCTCAAAGACCCAATCACGAAACTCCACAGCTTTGGGTAGTTTGGAGCTAAATATCAGTTCGTACAAACCAGGTTCGGATATAAACACGGCATTTGGTTGCGTAGTAAAGGAGCGGTGATTCGCAGCCCCTTGTAGATCAACCCATTTTTTCTGGTATTTCTCAGATACGTGTGCTCTAATCGCATCTCTAGGGCGCTCATAGCCCAACGCCAAAGCCACCTCCTTTGCTTTGAAGTACAAAGTTTCGCCTTGCACTATGCATTGCAGTTTGGTTTCGTTGTTTTCAAATACGCGAAGCATATTATACGTAAGGGATATTTTTTATCCTTTCGCTTGGCTCAAGGAACGCGAGCCTAGTAGGCAACGCTCTTTAGCTGATTCATTTCTACGCTCAGTTGCGCGTCAGACACGACGAAGACGTAGCAGTTTATTTTATCACCGTCGCCCGCGGAGGCATTCTTGGTGCGTTTGATTTCCAATGTTATGCCATCCTGCGTATTTACTAGACGGAGGCCTTGACCATGTAGGTCTTCGTCGTTAATGGTGCGCATGTCAATCCACAGCGCATATTTGTCCTTAAAGAATTCCTCAGAGCTAATTTGGTCGCCAAACTTGCGCATGGCCTCTCTGTACACGTCTGCGGGCTTTATCCCCTGGGAGTAGACCTTGTTTGGAACGCCGTTTATGTTGACCCCCACGTTAGTAATGTTGGGGTTGTGAAAGGCCTCGGAGTCGCGCTTACCGGCTTCGTAGGGTTTGGCAAACACCAACATCAGCCCCGTGAGACTTCTTCGGGGGAGGTTAATGCTTTGGTTGATAACCTCATCCGTCTTATCCAGGAAGCTGAACGTCTTATACATCACTACGTGGTCGTATAAGAATGCCTTTCCGGAGCTGTATTCCATGCCAGCGCTACGGGCCAGCTCTTCGCTGTACACGGTCTCATACTGTAATTCTAGATTAGTGATAGAATAAGGATCAACGGCCCCGCTAATTGCGGTGTCCATTCCTCCTATGACGTTCGTAGTGTCTGCCAAGGTTACTTCAAACTGTAACTCAGATAACTGCCTGGGGTAGTACACACCATGACTCGTAATCACTTCGAAATCTAAAGGGATAACGTACTTGCTACCATAGGCGGTCTTTACCCTTGTTGCGTCTGCTACTGCGGTTGCTCCACTGGAGTCCGTAGGCGCGGGGTTAGTCTCGCTGCGAAGCTGACGTAGGATAACGCTTCCGATTCCCTGCTCTATCTTCTGCTCACGGTCGAAGGCCGTCAACCATAAGTCTTTATACGTGGTGTACAGATCGTACCTATTCAAATCCAAGAGGGATTCCCCTGCGAACTTGATTCTCATCTTAGAGACGAGGTTCCTACCCACATTATTGACGGCATAGCGCTTGTCCTTGGTGCTGGGTTGTATTGCTAGGTCGAACCTTAAAGCCAAGGTGCCAGGAACTAAGACTAGGTTATCTGTTAGACGGGGCACGCCTACGTACAGCGTCTCCCCCGGCTTTGCGCTAGAAGGTGTAAAGGTGACCCGGTGAAAGGTGCGTTCTGCTTTCAGTCCGCCAACCTGCTTAGGTAATACGTTGGGATTTAACTTTGAGCTTATCATATATAATGGAAGTAGAAGGAACGGATTTTGACCCCCTTACCGAAGAAGGCCAAGTAGACATTAACGACGAAGAATACGACGCATGGATTAAGGACGCGGATACCAAGCCCCTAGTCTACGACATGGCCTTGATAAGCAAGTATGGCAATAGGTGGAAAAGCTTCAAGGCAGCCTTGAATCGCATGTGGCAATCAAGGAACCGCGGCAGCCCCGTCCCCGAGTACTTGGAACTTCAAAACACAGACGAAGCAGCCGCGCGGGAAACCGTAGAGTGGGCAATGCAAGAGCTAACGCAGCGCTACGACAACTTTGATGCTGACGACGTAAAGCTTACGGAAAAGGGAAACAAAGTCCTCATAAGCGTCCAAGACTTAAGATTTCCCGACAAAGACCGCTGGACAAAACCGCAACCCCTCTTTGATGAGGAGGGCGACGTCTCAAGATTAAGAGGCTTTCAGCGTGCTACTAGAAGCATGTTAGAAAGGTTGCAAACCCTGAATGAAAAGGTTGCGCTAGAAAGGCGCGCTATCGAACTGCAAAAGGCGCTGGAAGAAAAAGAGGCGGCGTACGAAAAGCAAAGTCGACTACTTGCTAATGCTGAGAAGAAGTTTAGTCAACGAGACGTAAGAATGGAAGAAATGACGAAACACTTAGATCAGGCTTTACGTGATCGGGATAAAGCAGAAAGGGAGTTGGAGGAGGCTAAGAAATCACATGCTCCGACGGCGGCGTTAGAAAAAACGCTAAAGGAAAGGGAGTCAAGCTATAAAAAACAATTGTTGCGGCTGGGTCAAAGTAAAGACGAAAGCATACTGCAAATTAAACGAGAAGCCGAAAAGGCTTTAGATGAAAGGGATACAGCTCGACAGGCTTTTCGCCTTGCTCTGCAGGACCTAAACATGAGTCAGGAGGAAGTTAGGAAATTACAAACCACCATAGAGGGTTCTTTGGTGGAGCGGCGGCAGTTAGTTGCTGAAATCAACATTAAAGAAGAGCAAATCCAGCAAAAAACTCAGGCCATCGAAGACCTGGAAAAAAACATATCCGAAAAGCAGGAAATAATTGCGGACCTAACTCGTACCGAAGAAGAAAGGGAGGCTGCCCAAAGGGAATTAGAAGCCCTTCAGGAGAGAGTTGCGGAATTACAGGCGCAAAAGGACAACCTGGAAAAGGAGTTGGGGCTTACCACCAAGGAAAAAATAAAAAGAGCTCTGGTGAAGTATGGTATTCCGCTGGCATTTGCAGTTGCTATTTCAAGCGTAGTAGGAGTCATCCTATCCACGCTTAAGGCTACGGGCGCGGGCGTAAAGAAATTAGGTAATGGGCTGACGGACTTGGGAAAAAAGATGGCAGCCGGTCTTCCTGGGCTGCTGGGTTCGGTTGTTTCCTTGGCACTTAGGGCCGGCGGAGAACTGCTAAAGTTTGTGGGCAATAACATTTGGATCTTGGTCGTCGCTATTGGGGTGATACTCCTGAAGAAGATGAAGGGTTAATCTTATCCTCGTGTATTACTGGTGGCTTATCGTCGTCGGGCGCCCGAGGCGTCCTCGACTGGCGATAAGTAAAGATAGTATTCGCGCCGCCTTGATAATTTGGTATCAAGGGTATGGCTGTCATAGTGCTAATGGGCTTATGATTCCAAATAGCATCAGTCGGGGGATTCTTCGACGGGGCGGCATTTATTTGAACGCGACCCAGCTTACCGGCATTGACGCCCGACGTAACCCCATCACTGGGGCGAATCTGTAACTTCGCATATTGACAATTAGCTATCATGTGAAAAGTTACGGGCGTTAAATCTTCTACGCTTGTTCTTTCGGCTTCGAATGAGAAATGAACTGGAGCCCTATTGTTATCTTTTTTTCTATAGGGTAGTAATGGTCGGTTACTCTCATCAACGATCCTAAACCCAACATTACAATGCCACCCCGTTGAAATACTAATAGTACACATGATTAATCCCAGACCTCCAACCTTTACCCACAATTCGGTGTCAAACCATTCATCATTTACGTAGTCCTTCTCCTCCAAGTAATGAAGGAACCAATCTTCCTTTACATGTGGGTTATTCATATATTTAAAGGCTAACCACCGTAAGAGTGCTAATGCTCTTGTGATTATAAACGTAATCTCTTTGATCCTCTATGCTATTTACCGTAACCTTTCCCGTATCGTCTACTCTTATCTGCAGCTTTACCTTCCCGTGGCAATCGGCAACCATGTGAAAAGTCCAAACGGAGTGATTTTCAAGGCTATTCGCTGGCGGCTCTACGGAGAAATGCGCAGGCTCCCTGTTATTATCCTTTACACGCATAGGCTGCAGTACGCCATTGTCATCGCAGAAACGAAATCCTACGTTGGCATGGCTGCTCGTGCCAATGCAAATACTACAAAGGATTAATTTCTTCCCTGAGTAGTTCAAATTCACGGACATGCCCGTGACATCAACCCAAGCCGCCTGGGTGTATTTTTTCTCGCCTGTGTAAGTCGTATAGACGCAATCTACTCCAGCTACGTAGGGGTTGTTCATCGCCATATATAATAGCTCAGACCAATGCTTGCGACTATTAGACCGGCTTTTAGTAAGTTATGGTCATATTCCTCGGTAACCTTCTTTACTGGTTTCTTTGGTGGCTTTTCTACATGCGCCTTCTTTGATGGTTTTTCTACGTGCTCCTTCTTTGGCTTCTCCACGAAATGGGGAATGTTCCTAAGAGTGTCAGAGTTCACGTCATTCACCCCAAACTTCATATCCTTAGTAGCTCGTTGAAGTTTGTTGTTGTAACCCACGACGGAATCGGCGTTGATGACCAAATTACTTGGCATTAACCAACAACCAGGACTCAAGGCATAATCCAGTCTAACCTTTGATTGCTGCACCGCAAGTTGATATCTTTGAACTGACTTAGAAATCTCATTCTCGATAACAGCGCTTTCGAAGAGGACAAGGAATACTTGTTGCGTTTCCTGTGACGCACCACTGGCATCTACGATGGGGCTGCGAGTGCTAACCTGGGCCCCTAGAATGCAGTAAACAAAGGCTTCGATGCTTCGATTAATCCTTGCGAGATTCTTTAGACCAATGCCCTTTGCGGCAAAGAAAGGCGCCCAAGGATATTTCTCTTTGCTTTCTATGAAGTAAATCAAGTCACCTTTTGACGCTTTACCCCCTAAGTCGGAGAATTCCCATCTGCTAGGATACCCCATACCCGGAGTTTCTATGCTGGCGCCAACATACGAAGCATAGGTGTAAGTCTCTCCTAAACCATGGGCGGCACCCTCTTTGTTGCGAAAATCAGGGTTGGTAAGCTTAAACTCATTCCTTAATCGCTCCCATGCGACTTTGTCATATTTGTTATCCTTCGGCTTAAAGATAGTGTCACTAGGAAGCGGTGCTCCTAACTCAAACAATATCCTACGAATAGTAAAAGCAACATGAAATCGCAGGAAAGGAATATGGAACATGTCCGCGGCTATACCGCATCCTTTAGTAGCAGCCCAGACAGCAAAGTTTAACTGCTGCGGCCAATACCGCATGTTGGGACCTGATAACCATTCTCTGGATTCTTTCCCTGAGGTATGTTTCATGGCAGTTTCTCTAAAGATGTCTCTGACTTTTATTTTGAAAGTCGTAGCGCCCACGGGGATTTCTAAGGAGGTAACCATCTTAGCAAAGTCATTTGCGCCACCTTTGTTATCGTAAAATGGGTAATCCTCCGTTGCCGGTAATAAATTCTCTGGAAAATTAGGCTGCCTTTCT
Source organism: Actinia tenebrosa (assembly GCF_029948245.1). Classification (NCBI taxonomy): domain Eukaryota; kingdom Metazoa; phylum Cnidaria; class Anthozoa; order Actiniaria; family Actiniidae; genus Actinia; species Actinia tenebrosa. The sequence goes on along the minus strand of NW_028292570.1, from coordinate 12,855,099 downwards.
TTATGCTCGGGTTTTGGGTTCTTTGGCTCCAAGTCCGCATTGCTGTACATTCTGGAGCCTTCATAGTAAATCCCATCGGGTCTTCTTTCAAACTTACTAGGGTCTGCATGCGGAAACATCTTCCTAAATGCTCTCCAGTTGGCATAATCCCTGTTGTCGTGATGTGGCTGCTCCTCAATATCATTCCCAAAAGCGTCGTACATTAGTATATATAATGGATGTTATACCATCAGCACCTCAGTTGTACCCAGATGTTCCCAATTATCACGCTACCACTAAGGATACAGGTCCTACAGAATTAAACGCCGAGAACTTTCGTCTGAATAAAGCGAACTTAATACTGGCTTACTTGGAAGGGCAAGCGAAACACTACGAAGAGGTCAGGAAAAAGTACGCCAGAGCCCGAAGCATACTACATAAAATCGCGATAACTTCCAGCTCCATGTCCGTGGCGTTAACAGGCACTGGCGTTGCTACTTCGCTTACCGGGCCTGGAATAGTCGTTGGCGTTCCTTTGGCCGGCGTTGGAGCCGTCTGCGGCATTGTTTCCGCTGTTACGACAGGCATTATGAAGCAATTGTCCGGTAAGATATCCAAGCACGACACACACATAGCCCTAGCAAGAGCAAAGGCTAACACCATCGCCGACTTAGTCTCCCAAGCTCTGCGGGACCGCCGCATAGACGACACGGAGTTTTCTTTGATCCTCGCGGAGGAAAAGAAATATGGCGAATTAAAGTCGGGCAATAAAAAAACCATCGTGAAAGATCTTTCCGAGGAATCTCGCAAACAGATCTATCAGAAGGCAAAAGAGGAGCTCCAAAGAAAACTCGCTCAGTAGACATCTGCTTTGAAAAGAACGTAGGTGGATTTCGACTGCACATTTCATCTTCTCGGAATCCATTCTAATAGGGGGTGGTTGGGGTCTATTTTGTAAAATATTTCGTAAATTACGTCGGGGTAATAAGGAATATCCTTATCCAGCCGACAGAATAACCACTCGGCCCTTTGCATATCTGGGACATGAGGAATACGCCTACCGGTAATTTCAGACAAAAGATAGGGAATAGCTTTGTAATATTTCCCTAGCTTTAATTTTTTCAGCGTTTTCCGTAGACTTTGCGGGGTTGGCTCTTCTAAGTGGTCTATGATTTTCTGCCTTACTTCATCGTCTAAATATACCGGCCGATAACCTTGGATATGACTCATCCAGTCTCGGAAGTATTTTATTCTTTTGTATGGGGTCTTCGTACGACCTCCATTGGCGTAATATTGCTCTTTGGTAGCATTTGGTACGGCATTACGAATATTCTTACCACACTCGTAACACTGTGCTGACGTGTCATCTTCTATTTGCATTTTCTTACCACAACACCAAAAGGGTTCTGGCTTAGGTACGATAACTTTAGGTCTTAGACAAATTATGCAAAAGTCATTGGCGAACTTCTTACATTCTTCGCACTCCATATATAGACTAACATATTTAAGTGCGCTGTTGCCCTCAACCACACTTGGAGTGGGGGTCGTCCGTAGATGGATTTTTGACGCGGGTCTTACCCCGTGTTGAGATTGCGCTGGAACCCCCATTCCCTATACTACTTCCTCGAGCAAATTCAGGAACAATGATACGCAGGTGGACTCGTCAGTGCTGAAGTGCGGATCTTGGAAGATTATAGAGGTTGCTGTGTTGGCCTGCCGTTGTCCTTGTGGAACGTCGGAGTACAGGTGCAGCCAGTTCTTCCTCAGACGCATCATCACTATCATCATCATCATCAGGTTCAGCTGGTTCTGTCATTGGTTGAAAGGCGATTGTCATTCCTCCAATGTCATCTTCTTCATCTGATGATTCTGGCGATGCAGTACATGTTTGTCTAGACCTGTCAGCTTGCCTGTGTCGTCCTCGTATCTCCAGCATTGGTCTTGGACACACTTGCATTTCTCCTTGACTAACAACTTTATCTCCTCCATGTCCATCAGCTCTTTCAACGACATATGTATTGTTGTCTCTTCGTTCGACGATTTTGTACACTTGGTTGTCCCATTTATCTTGAATCTTGTTTCTTCCTCTGACTTTACGGTTGCGAAGGAGTACTCGCTCTCCAACTTGTAGTGGTTCGGCCAGTGCTCTGCCCTTCTGGTCATGGATCTTCTTTCTGACGGTAGCAGCTTCCTTCAAGTTTTGTGTCACAGTGGTATAAGCTTCTCGTAGACGAGTCTGGTGCTTGGTAATCCATTGCTGGTTGTCTACTGTCACTTGTCTGTCATCATCAGGAAGTAGAATGTCCAAAGGTAGCTTTGCATCTCTACCAAACATCAGGTAGAAGGGTGAGTATCTAGTCGTTGCATGTGGCGTAGCATTATAGGCGTAACATAACTCTTTCAGGTGTTCAGGCCACCTTCTTTTCTTTTCTGCTGGTAGAGTTCTTAGAAGCTCATGTAGTGTACGGTTGAATCTTTCGCACTGCCCATTTCCTTGAGGATGATAGGGGGTTGTCCTTGACTTCTTAATTCCATACACTGCACACAACTCCTTGACTAGTTCTGCCTCAAATGACTTGCCTTGGTCAGAGTGTATTCTTTGGGGGATTCCATACACAAGGAACCATTCTTTAATCAGGGTCTTGACTACGGTTGTAGCTTTCTGATCACGGGTAGGTACAGCAATTGTAAACTTTGTGAACACATCTGTTAACACGAGGACATTTTCTCTTCCATCTGTTGCAGGCTCAAGCAAGGTAAAATCCATCGCTAGCACTTCCAATGGCCTAGTAGCTAGTAGACTGCCCATCGGCGTCTTGACTGGAAGGTAGGATCCTTTGGCAATGACACATCTTTCACAATTTGAGATCCATTGCTTCACATCTCCTTGCATACCGGGCCACCAACATCTTTTCCTCAAGAGCTGTTCTGTCCTGTCTTGTCCTTGATGTCCACATTGATTGTGCGCACCCTTCAGTACTTGTGATTTCATTGATGTGGGGAGTAGCAGTAACCGAAGCTCACTTCCCTGTCCGACTCCTGTACGGCGGTAGAGAACTCCATGGCTTTCCTCAATCCTGTTCCAGTGACTAAGCAACTTCCTTGTATCCCTTGTCTCTTGTTGGCTTTGCCTTTTACTTGGCCGACGTCCAAGGTTTCGGTAGTGGAGGAGACGACTGATGCATGGGTCCTCCTGCTGTAGTCGTTGGATCTCTGTGAGAGGTGTGGTTGGGAATGAGGTTGCTTGCTCCTCCAGCGCACTTGTCTCTGTGTTGCTTATGAACGCTGCTGATACCATCAAATGTTGACGTACCTCTTCTGGTAGGTCTGTAGTATTGGTAGAGTAGGCTAGGGTGCTTCTTACTTCAACTGTGGTTGGTTCCTCATCTCGGTTGATGCGACTTAGAGCATCTGCATTCTGGTTGTGACGTCCAGGGCGGTACTTGATCGTGAAGTTGAAGTTTGCTAATTCTGCAGCCCACCTCTGCTCCACAGCTCTCAGCTTACTCTTTGACTGTAGGTATGTCAGCGGGTTGTTGTCTGTGTAGACGACAAACTTCGATCCCAGCAGGTACTCCCTGAACTTCTCACATACAGCCCACTTCAAGGCTAGTAGTTCCAGCTTCCTCGATGAGTAGTTCTCCATGTTTCGCTCTCCACCTCTCAGGCCTCGGCTGGCATAAGCGATCACTTTGACTCTTCCGTCCTGTTCTTGGGACAGCACGGCTCCCAATCCTTCGTTGGACGCATCCGTCTCTAGGATGAAGGGCTTGGTGTAGTCCGGGTATGCCAGTACTGGTGCTGAGGTTAGTAGATTCTTTAACTTGTTGAAGCTCTTGTGGCACTCTTCTGTCCACAGTACTCCAATCTGCTTCCGGGTGGTCTTGTTACTTCCTCCGCTCCCGAGCTCAGCAACTAACTTGTGCAGCGGACCTGCCACTTGAGCGAACTTGGGGACAAATCTTCTGTAGTATGACGCGAAACCAAGGAATGATCGCACATCGCGCACTGTCTGGGGGACTGGCCACTCGTTAACTGTCTTTGTCTTTTCAGGGTCTGTCTCGACACCGTCAGCAGAGACCACGTGCCCCAGGTAGGACACCCGATCTCTGAAGAGTTGACACTTGGTTGGTTCAACCTTTAATCCATGATGCTTCAGCTTACTGAATACCGTTTCCAACCGCTCAAGATGTTCTTCAATGGTGGATGAGAAGACTATGATGTCGTCCAGGTAGACCATCAGGGTGCGAAGTATGTCCTCTCGGAAGACTCCTTGCATCAACCTTTGGAAGGTCGCTGGGGCATTCTGTAGTCCAAACGGCATCCGAGTGTACTGAAACAAACCCATGGGCGTTGTGAACGCAGTCTTGTGCTGATCATCAGGATGGACTTCAACTTGATTGTAGGCTGATGCCAGATCTATGGTGGAAAAGTACTTTGCGCCACGCAGTGCCTCCAGTGATTCCTCTATCCTTGGTAGGGGGTACTGATCACGCTTGGTTTTCTGGTTCAGCTTCCGGTAGTCGACGCACATCCTCAAGGCTCCAGACTTCTTTCGTACAAGCACTATTGGGGAGGCATAGTTACTCTCACTTGGACATATCACTCCTTTTTCTAGCAAGTCTTGTAGATGCTGTTGCACCTCCTGGTATTGGTTTGGAGGAATCCTTCTGTAACGCTCTGTGACAGGCACATCATCGTCTGTGTAGATGCGATGATATGTTGTCTTTGTACAGCCAAGGTCCTCCTTACATGAAGCAAACACCTCTTCATTTCTTTCGAACATCTGGAGAGCTTTCTCCCTCTGAAGTTCCGTCCCGGGGAAATGTTCCAGGGTAATCCCGTGAGGGGGTTTCTGTATCCTTTGCCAACGTACTTTGCCCACAGCTTCCCGTTGGGGTGGCATCTGAGGGTCAGCACTAAGGTTACAGCACACTGTCACCATGTTATTCTCGTGTAGGAACTCCAACTGCTCTCCTCTCTTGACCATCTCTCCCTCTCGCACAATTCCAATCCGCGTCCTCGGCTTTAGCCATATGTCCTTTGCCGTCTGGTTGGCAACTCTGACATAGTAACACGTCTTGGTAGTATCCACGAGAGTACTGGCCACGGTGAGGTTTCCTTCTACTGGTACACCAAGGGGTTCGATCACAGCATCAGTGCCCCATGATGGGCCTGTGACCAAGATATCAGATTCTGTGAAAGCAGGGACCCAGACTTTGTCTGAGCCGGCTACTTTCACGAACCCAGTTTTACGTTTACTCTTCTTCTCTTCATCTTGCAGGATCTGTTGGTATTGGGGCACCTGCCCAAGAACGTTGGTTCCCAGTAGGCCAGGTACCCTCCTCTGCATTACTGTAGTGGCTGCTGTGTCCTTCGTGATGAAGATGCCGCACCCAGGGACCACCACTCCTCCGATCTCTACTGTAGCGACGATATATCCAATGTAAGGGATGTCCAAACCGTTAGCTCCTCGCAGCTGCAGTAATCTTGTTTCAGGGTGTAGGTCTCCTAGGGTTGGCTGTAGCTTTTCCCTGTAGAACGACTCGGTGATGAGGGTAACCATGGAGCCCGTATCCACTAAGCTTTTCACAGGTACTCCGCCAATCCTCGCCACCACTGTGGGACTTGTCCCGACAAACTTTTCGTTCTGAAAAAGAGAATTAGAGCCACTACAGTTCCTCTCCACGGCGTGGCTCACTGCCGTGGAGAGCTGGAGTTTGACTCCTTCTGTGGTGCTGCTGGTGCCTTGTCTTTCAGGGGCTTTGGGCAGTTCGGCCGAAGATGTCCAAGCTCGTGGCAGTTGTAACATCTCCTCGGACCACGTGGGGGACTTCGTGGTGGTGATGGGCTTGCTAACTTCATGGTAAGTTGGGTTAGCAGCTTCTGCTGCTCATCCAGCAATTTTTGTTGCTGCATGAGCCTCTCCACCAGGGCCTTCTGTCCTGCTGTAAGCTCTTGGATGGCATTTACTTGGTTGCTCTCCACCAACACCTCCTTGGCTGCTGCATGGCGATGTGCTCCTCTATCTGTGTCTTCCGAGCTACGATAGGCCTCTTGCCTCACCTCGTTGAAGGTCTTCTCGGGATGTTCTCTGATATAGCGCTTGAGATCCCTGCGCAACAGGTTGTCACGCAAGTTCTCAACGAATGTGTCTCTGAGGTTCTGGTCCTTGTTTTCCAGGGCTCCTACGTGTACTCTGGTTATGTGCTCCGCCATCGACATCAGGGCATGGGCAAAGTCCTGGATGGGCTCCCTGTCACCTTGTTTTCTGGCGAAAAACCTCTGGAGAAGCTGGGTCTTGGTGAGCTTCTCTCCGAAGACGTCTCTCAGAATCCTGAAGAAACCCTCCGGGTCTGTCCAGTCATCCGCAGGCCTTAGTCGAACTTTATCTCGAGCCGCTCCTTCTAAGCTATGGTACAGGAAATCCACCGCCTCTTGAGAAGTTAACTTCTGGGCAGCCACAGACCTCTGTGCATCCGCTATCCAGTCTTCAAGCACCTTGTCGTCTCTGCCACCAGCATACTTTCTCAGCTTCTTCTCCCTTGGCACTGTCACTTTCACCACTGGTGCAGGAACAGGTTGGGCAGGGGGTCCTCCTTCAGCCTGCATGCCATCCAGCTGTGCCTTGAGTGCAGCCAATTGCTCTGTGAGTGCAGCCACAGCTTCTTCTGCCATGATTTCAGTCTCGTTCCCGTTTGTAAATAATCAATAACTACTAATGTCAACTTTCTTGCAATCCCACTTCTGACACCAAAAATGTAACCGGCGGCAAGGCGCTCAGCTATGAATCAGATTGCAAGTGGTTTTGACAAAAGAATTTATTGAAAAATTCACACAACTTTACAATACATGAAAAAAAACGGGAACGAGATTACAGGATATCTCTTTACATCGTAGAGAATTCCTTGTCTTGATATGTGCAACGTCTTCAAGAACTTTTACTACACTGATTTAAGCTTAGTTTGGGCCTATTTTTATGGAAAAACCTGCATTCTTAAGACCTTACACATCCTATGCAATGTTGCACGCCCTAGGCGCAAACAGGATGTCCCAAACACGAACTTACGTAAACAAGCGCCAAACCTAGGCATGACTCACTGTAATGTAATTACGTACGGAAATTATTTCTTGCTTACGCATTTTCCACGCAAACAGTTAACTAAAGAATTACATTCCTATGTGTACACGAGGCATTCCTAATTAAAAATATAGATTTATGACTAAATAATTACTGTCCAAAATAGTGTCTTTTGACTCTGTCACACTGGTCAAACAGGAGAGACAGAACAAGCTATCTACACCATTCAAACCATCACCATTCACAGTGATTCAGAAGCAAGGAAACAGTGTTCTCATTGGTGATGGAAGATCTCAGTATCACAGGAATGTCACCCATTTAAAGAAATTCTACGGCAGCAGAGAAAATGTGCCTGAACCCAGGACCACAACCTCAGAGCTTGATGAGATTGACCCCTGCTTTGATGATCAACCTCCTGGAGGAACTTTCAAGGCGACCACAGCAGTAGGAATGTCACCTACCCAAGCCAGCCAGGTTGACCATCCGGGTCAACCCTGCAATCCTAACCTTCAAGCTACTCGACCTACTCGTGCAAGGATGCTACCTGCAAGGTTTGATGACTATGTACTGGGCTATGTTGGGCCTATAACTTTTGTCTGACTGTGAGCTTGCTAAAGCTTATGATGTTTAAATGTTATGACAGTTAAAGACTTTGGGCATCTTAGTTTATTGTTGTTTTGCTCAACCATGTGTGAACTCATGTTTTAAAAAAAGGGAGAGATGTAGTGTTGGTGGATTTACCCACCCCACCCCTGTTAGGTTTGCAAGCGTGCGAGTGCGCATGTGTGTAATAAAGAGACGAGCATCAAAGCACATGGTTTAGTGTAGTTGATTATTATTTAGAAAATACACCACAAACACTGTATGAAGTTTTTTTGCAATATTCAGGTCGAAAGTATTATATTTTTACGGTTCTGTTTTGGAGTCTGTGACGTCATTTACTCAACTTCACACATCGCTCAATACATTTCTTTGTAAAGAAATCCTTGATTTATTTTATTTCTATTAGGCCGAGAGGTCTTTCTTTTCTTTGAAACTGATATTTTGATCATAAAATACAAAGAAATGTATTGAGCGATGCGTGATGTTGAGTATATGACATCACAGACTCCAAAAAAGAACCGTAAAAATATAATACTTTGGACCTGAATATAGCGATAAAACTTGATAACGTGTTTATTTAACCACTAAAGATTATTCTGAAGAAGTTCAGCTCAATTGAAGTTTGAGCGATTTTCGTTCAAGTCCCCCTTTAAAAATACTGGCTAAGATTGACAGGTGACCAATATATGTATAGGTGCAATATATATTTTAATGTTATAAATAGAGTATGCTGCTTCATTTGATGTACATTACCTTTGTCATCAATCAAAGTTAAGGACAAATTGATTTGGTGGCCCATTTCAGCACAATCAGGATCAAAGCAGGATGTAGCAAACGTCTTTGTAAAAATGTATTGCTCCCACTTTCCATCCTTAGAACAAACATGCAGTATTTTACAGTAAGAGATTGAGTATGCAATTTGTTATACAGGATGCAATAGTCTGAAATTTACTTTCCATATCTCAGGGCAATGTAGAATATTCTCTGTACTGTGAAGGCATATACAACAGGATTCACACAGAAAAAAACCTGACGAACAACCACAATCAAGACATCTCAGTTGAGCTGTTTGTGCTTTGCACTTGCTGCATTCTTTATCAAGCTGCAGTAAACCTTCTCGTTTTAGAGAAACTTTAATTAAGTTTGCTCTAATTTCCTGCCAGTGCTTGACAGCACTAGCACTACTTTTTTCGTAGTGGGATGGACCAGGGTCAACTTCAACATTGAAGCCATCACTAGCGTCTGGCAAGTCTAGTATATCGTCAGCTGAAGATGAACTTGCCCCATCATCATCTTGTCGACTATTCACAACACCTTCTAGTATTCTCACGGTGCTCCTCACTCGTTTCACTTTGGTTTGGCCGTCCTCGTCAACAAACTTTTGATAATCTCGGACAATTAACTTCGATTTTCCTCTATTACAGCCACGACTGAAGAACATCACTCACAAAACGTTTTAAAGAATAAAATATCTAAGTGCTTTAGAGGCAAAAATAAAACACTAATTAAAAAATAAAAGACATATATAATGCGATAAAGATCAGGCGTTCCATTCGGCAAACCCAGAAGAGTTTGGGCGCTAGCTTTATCGCTTTTTACAAAGGTCAGTAACATCTGTGTGACTGTTGCCATGAACAGTCGTGGAATGTTTAAATAATTATTAAGTATATAATAAGTACATCATTATTCTGATCTCAAATTTCAATTGTCGGTCAACGGACCACGAGGAGCGATTTGTAAGAGCAAGTATATGGCTAGACAAGGTCAGTAAAATCTTATACAAATTACTTTGTAATCACACACATATATGATTTATTATTGATTGTACATTTTTGGATGATTTAGACACACCATATATACCACTGTTCACTGTAAATCATGCCTGATTAGAGATAACACCATAGCGATTGTAACCTTAAGTAATTCATGTATTCTTTTATGTTTGTTATAGTTTTACGATCAAATTAAGAACTATTAAAGATTGTCAGAGATCCGTATAAAACCCTAGCCATGGTTACGCCGGTAGCTACAATCTGGTTACAAGGACTTTACAACTTTCAGTAAGCACTGACTCACAACGTACGGGACGGGAGCCAAACAACATCCAACATAAAAACACCCTAAACCACCTCTGATCTCTTCAATAAAACGTCATGGCCAAGCTAAAGGAGTCAACCGAGTGTAGATGTACTTGTGGACAGTGCTGTTGTAAGAGTTCTATGGAGAAAGTCATGAAGTTAAGTGAGCAATCAACAGTACGAGCCAATGGTGGAGACCATGTTGAACGACGTCCTTTTGCCATCGCATGTGAATGGGACCGAAAACAGACCCAACAATTTAGTGATGATGGCACTAATACCTTTTTCTGGTAGGTTAAAGTGGTGTTATTGAGCTTGAACTAAAGAAAACTGATATGTGAAGGAATAACCCTCACCAGCTTCGTGCTTAACGTCTGGGTTAATAAGTGTAAACCATTTGTTTATATTAATATTTATTATAACTTGGATTTAAATAAGCTCATAAACGCTTCTCATTGAACTTTTATATCGCCTATCAATGACAGTCTTAAGCCAGTTAATAAGGTATAGATTTTTCTGTATATTTGAGTCAAATAATTAACACGAGCTCTTTCTATCTTTGAGTCGAATAACATGGACTCTTTCTACTTGGTGTTGTATTAAAAGCACCTGAAGCATGAAAACAATAGGCAAGGATAATGAAGTTGTAGCTAAACAATAAAAGGAATCATTAAAATATCAATGAATAAATCAGGAGCTGATTATAATCACTTACTATAATATGTTTTTGATTTAAGTGGAAATTAGTATAATCTGAGACTTGAATGTAGAGTTTAGTGCACTGTGATTGGTCAAGCAACCAGTGATTATGAGACAATATTCTGATCACTGCTTGAGCCGTGATTATGAGGTTACCCAATGTTTGCTACAGTGGAAGTAATACAAAAACGTTTTTTTATCTTGAAATTTTGTCTTTATTCTGGTTTAGAGTTTCACAACGTCTACTGTCATCTGTGTGTTGCAACTTATGGTGCGCTACAGACTTTTCTATCTTACATTCAAGACTGAGAGCACATTCCCTATTTGGACCAATTTTAGGAATAAGAAAAAAGTTGTTTTCTGACAGCCTTTGTTTGATTTTATCTGCAGGCAAGCACATACCATCACAGTCCTTGTTGGAATGTTTGCTGTGCTTGTATATGTTGCATTGTTTGAGTTAACGCCGATGGATAGTCAATATAATACTAAAAGGTATTCTATAATGTTCACAATTACATTTAACAGAAATTAAAGTAATGCTACCACTTGCCTTTCTAAACACCACGCATTAGGTCACTGAGGATCAAACTATGAACCTCTTGCTTAGCAGGCAGCACACTAACCAACCAGGCCACACTTGCTCCTTAAAACAAGTGTGTGAGGTCACTGAGGATCAAACTATGAACCTCTTGCTTAGCAAGCAGTACACTAACCAACCAGGCCATACTTGCTCCTTAAAACAAGTGTGTGAGGTCACTGAGGATCAAACTATGGACCTCTTGCTTAGTAAGCAGTACACTTACCAATCAATCCATACTTTTTTCTTTTAGTGTTTGTTATTTAACTATAAAATTTGTTTCCATTTGTACAGAGGATTGTTCGCTTGTGTAATGGTGTTCTTGTTGTTTGGTGTCACTCAGATCAGAGAGGGATCATTCAAGCGTCCACACCCTGGTAATGATTGACCAATGACTAACATCTCTCTAGTATGGCAAGCCAAACAGGACAAAAGTATTGTGAGATCAAAATCACATGTTGAGAATAATGCATCACTGTACGAGATTAAAAAATTGCTATTGCTATATGGGAATAAAAAATTGAAACAATCCATTCAGCGATGTCGCTTGAAGATGAAAACAACTCTGTCAAATCTTCAGAAGTCAACCCATGCAGTCGCCATCTTGCTTCATGCTCTAATTGATGACTTTTCAATCGATATTTTGTGACTGCTAATTGATATTCTTGTTTTAGTGATTTTCTGAACTCACATAGTGATTTTGTTTCTGATTCTGGTATAATGATTATTGATTCTCGTATGTTGCCTTTGCAAACTCGTATCCTGATTTCAATTCTCGCATAGGAATTTTGTATTTTCGTACAGTGATGCATTATTCTCAACATGTGATTTTGATCTCACCATACTTTTGTCGTGTTTAGCTTGCCATACTCTAGAGTACCATGACGCCACAAAAATATTTTTAAAGAACTTTTGGGTTTTTTGACATTACTGTATCTGAAACTGCTTGTAAAATATGATATACTGTGAAATTTCAGAATGATAGAATGTGAAAAGCCAAAAGGAAATAAAAAAATACATGTATCTTCATACATTATCTTTTATTTGGTACTGAATTTAACAAGATTGGATCCAGTGCAAGATGAGAGAAAATGTATGAGGATTTTTTGAACTTTAATGCCCAATATCTCCATTTTTACTTATCGCAACACCCTTAACCCAGAATGTAGGCAATGTTGTGTTCTCTTCAAATATGAAGCTAAATTTTGAATTTGATGACATCACACTTCGGTAATATAATATGTCATAATGTGAATGCCATGAAATCGATTAATAAATAATATAATGAAAAAGTTTAGAATATGTGCACTGCATATCGAGGGAATTTATAATAATAAAAGCAGCCAAGGATGGTACTAAAACTATGAAATCCTAGAATAAATTTCTAGGACATAAATTAAAATGACTAACGAACTCCAACAAATTGATGCATATTTTTATGTTTTCTTTTTGTGTAGCATTTTGGAGACTGATGCTGTGTTTGAGCGTGTTGTACGAGTTGGCATTGATTTTCATCTTATTCCAGGTACTGTTCTATAATAATCATTATAACATAGCTACGATATAATACACACTCTGATTGGTTAATAATTAATTAGCATACATTCAAAAGTCAATGGTACATCAGATTACTTGATTGAGTAGCAAGCTATGTAACATTTGAAGATTTACTTATAAAAAAAATTATTAAAAAAAGTTTTTTTTACAAAGATCTTTGATCCATTGAAAAGTTCATTGCTATATTAATCAAATTTCAGTAGTCATTTGAAATTGAAATTACAGAGATTCTTCTGTGTTCTGTGTTCAGCCAATTGAGGACTTAAAAGCCACGTTTTTGCTTATAAACTCTGTAATTTTGTTCATTCTCTGACCCCCCTCCACTCCAGATTTTCCACTTCCCTCCATGGGTGGGGTATGGATGTTTTTTGTAACTACACAGTACATTCTTTTGGTAATTATCATTGATATTGTATTTTGTTTCAAGACTTTAGATGATGCTCGACAGTTGTTAAAATATTTTGACAAAAGTCTTGGAGAACCATTACCAGAGACATTGTACTGCGATGATTGTTCACTCTATACTCCTGGCCATCCAGATGGTCCATTTCATAACTTCATGGTAATTAATCATTATCAGGACACTATTTCGCTTGGATTCACATCATGTACAGAACGCATTGTGACATCCAGGGCTGTTTTCAAAGCCATTCATCAACATGCACCACTCATCTTTTGTAGTGATCCTTTGTTACTTAATTGTGCACATTGGATGAGAATGCACCAATTTTTGAAAGTCCAAATAATTGAAGTATTTGAGGATAATATGACTCAATTATGATTATGAAAACCAGATTAGTGAAAATTTTAGCCTGGGAGCCACTTGCTATTGAGATATTTTGGGCCAAAAGCGAAAAGAACAATAGGGTTGAGTAAATGACATAACTTACTCACAATTTATATGCTGCATAAAATTGATAATTTTCCCCCGCCACTTTTGACTGTGAAGGAAACATGTTGCTTGGCTACTATCTGGGCCATATAGATAAGTTTAAACAAGTCATTTTCAATTTTCATTGATTTTCATCCCCTTTAACTGCAATTCATTTTGGAGCTATAAAATGCTTGTCATTCGTTGATTGATATTTAATTGGTTTTGGTTTTTGTTCAGGAAAAATGTGACTTTTTTGTGTTCTGCCACTTGATTGGATGGTGGGCCAAGGTACGTACTGTACGCTGCTTAATTTACAGTCAAACTACCTCAAGCGTGAACACGTAGAGGTCATTAATGACTTTATTTTTGGATTCTTGATTTCATTGTTTGATTCGAACATTCATTATTGAAAACGAATCTTCAAAGCCTGGCATATACAAAAGCCAAGCATATATGCAACTGAAATGCAAAAACAACTTTTTGTGCAAGGAATATGTAATATTAATGACTTACCTTCTGTTTGTGCTATAAACAAGAACCTACAAGCCAAGTTAATCGAATTTTCAAATTATTATCATCTTTTGAATATTGAAGATTCGGCATTCTGATTGGTCGGGAGCAAGTGCTTTATGAGAGCACACAGCATGCACAGGCCCTTTGCATTTTATAAAAGAAATAAAAAGCTTGCTTGCTGTGCTGTAAAAAGCACTGGGGGATTGGCAAAACATTTGAGAAGTGTCGAGAAGCACTCCACTATGCGTCATGCTTCTCCTAAACACTTCTCTCTTGTTCTGCCAACCCCCGCATGCTTTATAACTGCACACAGCACGTGCACGCGTTTTCTATTTCATTCAAAAGGTAATTTTGACATACTTTTTTCTGAATGAGTATTAGACTTGTGTTCATTATGTACGTATATAAAACTATTCTAAATGATATTGGCTAGAGATCAGGAATGCTGAAGAAGTTAACTACGATAATAATACTTGAAGGAAAAATATTTAAAAAAAGTATTCAAATATTAATAAATAATTTTCAAAATTCTTGCTTGATGTAACGTGTTTGCTATTCTTCTGCAGGCGCTGATGATCCGGGATTGGTGGTTGTGTACTGTAATTAGTGTTTTATTTGAGATTCTTGAATATACGCTGGAACATCAACTGCCGAATTTCTGTGAGTGCTGGTGGGACCATGTGAGTTGAACACCTCTAATGAAATTTAACTACACTACAGATATGTTTATATTCTGTCATACTCAAAACATAAACCATATTGGGAAGCATGGGTGGCGTAGCGCTGAGAGCACTCACCTCTCACCAATGGGACCCAGCTAGTTTGAGTCCTGCTAAGCTCGGTGTCATATGTGAGTAGAGTTGTTTGTTGGTTCTCTCCTGTGCTTCGAGGGTTTTCCGGATTCTCTAGCTTTCCTCCCTCCACAAAAATCAACTTCTAAAACTTCGAAATAATAAGAAGCAATTATTGTCATCACCATCATTATCACTATTTTCACAATCCTCGTCACCATTTTCACTATCAATCTAATCATAAAATCACAATCATCATGACCATCATCATCATCACCATAACCATCATCATGACCATCATCATCATCACCATCATCATGACCATCATCATCATCATCATCATCATCCTCATCCTCATCCTCATCCTCATCCTCATCCTCATCCTCATCCTCATCCTCATCCTCATCCTCATCCTCATCCTCATCCTCAACAACAACAGCAGCAGCAGCAACAACAACAACAACCTCCCACACTCAACAGACTGACGCTCTTACCCATATACACAACATTCATAATTCAGAGATTAATAGAAAAAATAAGGTCTTTTTACCAGAAAATGTCATTGCAATTATTTGAGAAATTACGTCATGAAAAGTTTTTCCAGAAAATTTTGTAAAATTTGACTGAATACCAAAAGAAGAAGATATGAAAGATCGAAAATAGAGAGTTTTGTACGTTACTTGTTGCTGCTAATTTGCATAAAAGTTAAAAATTACAGTGCTTATAAGCCTTTACACAATATTTTCAGAATTGATTCTTTAAATAGTGAATAGTTGATGGTGAAAATAATTCGTCACTTGAATGTCGGGTCTTTGAGATACAAAGGTTTATATTTCCAATATGTTAATGACTATGACGTAACATATGCAGTTATAAAAGTTGTGTATGTATTGAGCTAATGAGGTGGTGATATGAAATGAAAGGTTTTTTTATATTTGTTCATATTTGTAGTGGATAATGGACGTGTTGATATGTAATGGTTTTGGAACATACCTTGGGATGAAGACTTGTGACTACCTGGCTATCAAGGTAATGAATCTGTATTGTTACTAATAAAGGTTCAACTCTGGGTTCAACTCATAAATTCCAAGTTGATCTGTCGTCAATTCTTTAGGCAAGCCTCTGGCTCTGTAGATTTAGCATTAATCACTCCCTACATTTGTCGTAAAATAATTTCACATTACAGGTCTACAATACCTTTTATTTCTTCCTATTTCTCTTTCATTCACACATACTTCCCATTATTTTAATCCCATATTGAGGCTTCACACTGACCTCGTACTGTCATTTATTGCAGTCGTTTCATTGGAGTGGGTTGTACAATATCCCCACATACAGGTAAGCTGGTTATGTTATGATTGAGTGTTGAAACGAGGTGTTCATCAGTCCAGAACGTTAGGAATAGTGGGAGAAATTATAAAGAACCACAATTGATCCTCCATCTAATTTCCTTGTCATCATCATTATCATCATCACCATCAACAACTCAATCACCATCATTATTATTATCACCATCATCATTACCATCTCCATCATCACCATTATCATCAGCACCATCATCATCATCACCATCATTATCATCATTTTGTTCTATGCAATATTATGATCATTATCTTCATCATCAGCATCACCATTATCATCATCGTTATCGTCATCATCATCATCATCAACATTATCATCATCAGCATCATCAGTACCATCATCTTCATCATCATCACCATCAGTATCATCATTCAATCATTATAATAATACAACCAATGTTTTTAGTGGGAATTAAAGAGAGTAGCAGAACAGTTCACCCCATATTCATTTACAGCCTATGACTGAGGTGCTACAAGGAATCTAAAGCGCTGGTTAGCTGTCTGTGGTATTGGCGCTGTGGTTTGTACTCAATTGATTCATCTTTGTTAGTTATTCATGCATAACATGGTTGTCATGGTTTCCTGTGTGGGTTGATCATCACACACACACATGATAACCTAGGTATTGCCACTGTGGTGTGTACTCAATTGATTCATCTTTATTAGTTATTATTCATGCATAGTCGAAGTCAAAGCAATGAATGGGTGATTACTATGTTAACCAAGGGTTCTGGTCATGGAAACTTGTAACCATGGAAATCAAAGAAACGTTACTATAGAAACACGTTACTATATATGGGAAAATGTTACTATGAAAACATGTTACTTTGGCAACATGTTACTATGGAAACATGTTACCATAGAAACATGTTACTATGGAAACATGTTACTATGGAAACATGTTACTATGGTAACATGTTACAATGGAAACATGTTACTATAGAAACATGTTACTTTGGAAACACATTACAATGGAAACAGGTAACAATAACTACAACTAACTTGTGGTTGTTACTACAGGAAAAAAATTGTGATATGATTTTCATGACAAGACAATACTGTAATTAACACTATGGTCACAATGGTGGTAAGTGGTAAATGCTCTTTCCGATGGAAGGTTTATCGTTGTGATAGCCTTTAACAGTACCTGACGGCAGAGTTATCACTATTTTACATGAAGTTCATTCTGTGGATTCCTCCGCCCAACATCTTGATGTGAACATGTGTTGTCATTCTATTGTTTTGTGGCTCGGTCGCTTTGAATGAAACCTACCAGTACATGTATGACAAGTAAGTAACCTGTGCCGCATATAATTAACTGTATTATTAACCTATTATACTATTCTATTCTTACTAGAATACAAACACTATAAGTGTGCAACATAGTGGTGAGTATCCCCGTCTGTCATGCGGGAGACTGGGGTACTATTTCCCGCCGGGGAGGGGATTTCATTTTTGTATCCCCGATTAGTAGGGCACTTGTGCCCGGCTAGAAGAAATAGAGACATTAATAAAGTTATTATTATTATTATATTATAAATACCACTAAATACTGCTAAATTATGATAATCCTATTTTTTCTATTGTTTAATTAGCACTATTTACTACTAAATAGTGTAAAGTGTTGCACACTTTTAGTGTTTGTACTCTAATCTATAAAGATTTACAATAACTTAAAACAATATCGCACGCTGATTGAATATGGCATTGTTGATTGTAAACGGCTGTGATATTATCATAGTATGATGGTGATGATAATAGTGATGCCTATGGTGATGATGATGATGATGATGATGATGATGATGATGTGGATATGATGGTGATGGTGGTGATGATGATGGTGATGATGATTGTGGTGGTGTTGGTGATGATGAATGTGATGATGAGACTGATGATGAAGATGATGATAATGATATTGATGATGATGGTGATGCCAATGTTTGATGGTGATAATGATGGTGATGGTGATGATGATATTATAAATAGTGACGGGGATGTTAATCATGGTGATAGTGAAAATAGTGATAAAGATGACAATATATATCATCATTTATTTATTCCACCAGTAAAGGTATGGAAGATGACATGTTAACTCTAGAAGGCATGAGTGATCATATGCCCAGGATAGGTGGTTACAGTGGAGTCAGAATACGAGAGTTTGACGACGGGAATGTCAACCCTGAGCCTGTAAAAAGAGACGACGAGGAAACAGACAACTTGTGGGAGGAGTTTCTGTCACCAAATAAACTTGTAAGTTGAATCACAAACAAACTAAATGACTATTGAAAATTCACAGTGCATTCTGATTGGCTACGCTACTTTTATATAAAGTTTTTAGTAATGGGCAATAGGTGAGATAAGTCTCAGTTGAGTATGTAACTCAGAGGAATCGTGTGGTTCTAGAATATAACCATTTAGTATAAATACACAGGTGACTATTGAAAATCTCGCACGTTAATTGGTCGAGAAACTCAGATTATCACACAATAATCGCCTCCAGAGATAATCCAAAATGGCGGCCAGCTGCTTTGTTGCTGTTACCTAATTTTAAATATGTCTTTTATCTTCTTTCTTTTCTGTTTTTAAAGAATCACCTGTATATTTATACTAAAACAATAATTATTATTCACCTCAGGCTCAGTGAATATCGGGAATAATAACCTCAACTTCGTTTCGGTTATTATTCCCCAATATTCAGTTCGCCTCGAAAAATTGAAATTCCAGAGAAGTGGGTGTACCTTTTTTAAAAGTTCCTCCATTGTTAGGTATGCAAATTTTCTTGAACGATACATTCTCAATTCTACATAGAAGTGAGGCTATAGGGTACAGTCCGCTATAAATTTTGAGAGAAATTATGTGAAATATATGGACTTTGCTTTATATTTCTAAAGCTATTTTCTAGAAGAATTTTGCTTTGCTGCTCATAAAAACGATGGCTGAACATTTTACATTTAAAAATAAATTTTAGAAATCCTTGTCTGGTGTGAGTAATTTGGAGGATATCACCTGCCTGGAAATGCAAGTAAATACTAATGAACAGAGCCTGGGAAATTTTGGTAAGAATATTTCTCAAGTTGTATCTGATTTATGTTAATTAAACCGCCACCCGGTTAGCTCAGTTGGTAAGAGCGTTGGTCTGTTGTGCGGGAGGTTGTGGTTCAAGCCTCAGATGGACCTACACTCAGGGTCTTAAGATAACTGAGGAGAAGGTGCTGCCTTTGCAATATTATCTGCAAATAATTAGACCTTCCAGTCTTCTCCAACAAGGACTTAAAACCGTGGCCCTGTCTCCCACCCCTTCCTAACCTGCTGTAAAAAAGGGGAATACATATATGTTATTTACCAGCCAGGAGGTCCGGATAGGGAAAAACTGTGCCCGAGGTCTTGAATATACGAACTGAGGCGGTTAGGCCGAGGTCCATTTTCAAGACCTAGGGCACAGTTTTTCCCTATCAGGACCGACTATAGGACGGTAAATATTTATTATTTTTTTCCCCGTATTGTTTTTACTTGTTTTTGTGATCGTTTTGTGTTGTCGTTTAGCAGCCAAGGATACCGGACCGCGCGCGCGGGCAGATACTGACAAAATACCGCCCGCTCAAACAGCCAATCAGAACGCATGATTTCTTAGGATACCGGACTTAAATTATTTTAAGGCCCCTGCATGAAGTTGGGAATAACATGCACATTCTAATGAGTGCTCATCGTAAGCTCTTGAAGTTGTTCCAGGGTTTGATGCAAAGCAAAAACAATTTTTTAGTCACTTGACTAAGATACATTGGTTTGTGGCTGATAATTTCAACTATTTTTTTTTTCGCTGATTCCAGGTGCAATGCTACCAAATCTTGTTCAACTTAAATTATCAAACAGTGTAATATCCACAGTCAGGTAAGGTTTAAGCATCTGAAGTTTAGCTTTAAAGTGCTTATAAGCCTTACACAATATTTTCAGAATTGATTCTTTAAATAGTGAATAGTTGATGGTGAAAATAATTCGTCACTTGAATGTCGGGTCTTTGAGATACAAAGGTTTATATTTCCAATATGTTAATGACTATGACGTAAAATATAAGGGATTTGAGTTATTTTGTGGCAACTTTTAATATTGAATGCCGGACATTTTTTGAAAACAAATTTGTAAGAGCCTTTACGTGAGTTACGAGTAAAAGGGTGATGCTTTTAAAATACTGTATTCCAGAACGAGTGCAGTGTCGTATATTAAATGATCCCTTATGTTACGTCATAGTCATTAACATATTGGGAATATAAACCTTCATATCTCAAAGACCCGACATTCAAATGACGAACTATTTTCACAACCAACTATTCACTATCTAAAGAATCAATTCTGAAAATATTGTGTAAAGGCTTATAAGCACTTTAAGGTTTTATAGATTTATGATTTTAAAGGAAAGTACTGTTGGTGGCAGTGAGAGTACTCCCCTTTCGTCACGGCAATTTGTGTTTGATTCCCAGACTTAGCCGTGTCGTATGTGAGTACAGGGCTCGAAATAGCGTCCTGTCAGTGGACGAATGATAGGCCAAATTTCAAGTTTTGCAGGTGAAAATAAGGATGCACTGCCAAATGAATAATACAATGGCATGCAAAATTTACTGGAATGACCTCCTTTTACCATGCTCCTTTACTATGGCAGGCTGCAATTTTTTTCTATTTTGAGCTCTAGAGTAGAGTTGCTCGTTGGTTCTCTCCTGTGCTTCAAGGGTTCCCCCAAATCCCCATCACCCCCTCCCCCCTCCCCCAGGTTCTTCAGTTTTTTCTTCCTTCGTAAGAACCAACTTCTAAATTCCAATTGGAATCCTGAAGTGGAAGAAGGGCCACTCTGTGGAATCCATGGTTGCATCCCAATTCCTTTAATCCCATTTAAAAATTTCTCTTATGTCATTCCCATTTATTCCCATTTCCCCCATATATTCACATTTGTTCTCCACGTCATTGTTATCATTAAAATATAGAGACTTGGGGACTTCTTTGGGTAACCTGAAGATTTTGTGGATGTTGCAGTGTGGACTGACTGACTTGGACGGTATTAGCTCTCTTTCATCTCTTGTGGTATGTGTCATTAATGATAATGATGATAATGATAATGATAATCATTTTGATGATAATGGTGGTGGTGGTGTTGGTCGTGGTGATGTTGATGTTGATGTTGATGATGATGGAGGTGGTGTTGATCGTGGTGATGATGATGATGATGACAATGAGGATGATGATGGTGGCGTTGGTCATGGTGTTTATGATGATGATGATGATGTTGGTGTTGTTATGTCATCGGATCTAGAGTGAGCATGCGCTCTCCTTTACAGAACACTCGAGAAGTGCATGATGAGAAGCACTCCGCTACCTGTTGTGCTTCTCCTAACATTTCTCTCGTGTTCTGCTAACCTCCTCGTGCTTTATGACTGCACACAGCATGTGGGCACGTTTTCTATTTTTTTAATACATATAAAGCTTGTTGTATCATGTGACATGTTTTAAAGTGATTGATTGACAGGAGTTCAGCTTGTTGTATCATGTGACATGTTTTAATGTGATTGATTGACAGGAGTCCAGCTTGTTGTATCATGTGACATGTCTTAATGTGATTGATTGACAGGAGTCCAGCTTGTTGTATCATGTGACATGTTTTAATGTGATTGATTGACAGGAGTATCATGTGACATGTCTTAATGTGATTGATTGACAGGAGTCCAGCTTGTTGTATCATGTGACATGTCTTAATGTGATTGATTGACAGGAGTATCATGTGACATGTCTTAATGTGATTGATTGACAGGAGTATCATGTGACATGTCTTAATGTGATTGATTGACAGGAGTCCAGCTTGTTGTATCATGTGACATGTTTTAATGTGATTGATTGACAGGAGTCCAGCTTGTTGTATCATGTGACATGTCTTAATGTGATTGATTGACAGGAGTCCAGCTTGTTGTATCATGTGATATGTTTAAATGTGACTGATTGACAGGAGTTATTTGTAGCATTTAACAACATCAGTGACGTTAGCCCAGTCAGTATGTTGGATAACCTAGAGGTCTTGGACTTGGAAGGAAACCTGATTGACGACCTGTCCCAAGTAGAGTTTCTTTCACTGTGCTCGTCACTCAAGAGTCTTAATCTTGAGGGAAACCCTGTTTGTGTTGCACCACATGCTAACTCTTCTGCCGAGGTAAGAATACATGTTTAATATACCTTCAATGATTATTATTAGAAACCTGCATGAATAACAATAATAATAATAATAATAATAATAGTAATAATAATAATTATTATTATTATTATTATACAGCTTCTCATTAATCCCATACAGGTAACTGTCCAATTATTTTCTTAATTGGACAGGTCTTGTTGATGTGGGATTAATTAGGCAGCTATGTAATTAATAGGTAATGGGATTTCATGCTCTCCAATCAAGAAATAATTAGACTTGAAAAATTCCTCTGACTTCCAAATTGGACTCGGCCTATGGCCTCATCCAATTTTGTCAGTTCTCAGAATTGTCCTCGTCCAATTATTTCTTAATTGGACAGCATGGAGTCCTATTACATATACTAATAATAATAGTAATAATAATAATAATAATAATAATAACAATAATAATCTTTCATCAGGGAGCCCACTCACGATAGGTGATTTTCATTGAGGCCCTGAGAAAACACACACACAGAAAAAGAACATAAAAAGGCATATATATATATAAATATAAAGTATAATTCTATAGAGCATAAAAGTCAGACCCAGTTTTAGCGTCGAACTCCACATGCAAACGAACAGACCTGTTGTTGTTCAATGACTTACTGATATGACAGCCATCTTGAATTATGGGATACCAAGTGGGCAAAAACGTAGAAAACTCATAAAGCATAAAGCAGCAGGGTTAGATTTTCAAATAATTTGAAGTCTTGGTGTTTCGAATTTTGTTCAAATACCAGCAAATTCAATAATAGATGTGCTTCCTATTTAAAAGCAAAACGTTACAGAGTGCACGCACTTAACCCGTTAATAATATTTAGTACTAATTAGTAGTAATTCATACAGAATCCTTTGTTTCCTATTGTTTGATTATCACTATTTAGTACTAAAAATTAGTATTTGTTTCACGGATTTAGTGCAAGCACTCTATAAAAAGGCATTAAATGCCTAGCAATATAGATTGAAGTGAATTGCTGAGAAAATTCTGGTTAAAGTTGAATGTAAATATAGGCAATTGTGTATCAGATTTACAGACTGTTAATGATAATTTAACAATAATAATTTATTACACTCATATTGCACAATTATCAATGGAGAATTTTCAATTGCCCATAAGAGAAAATCTACAGCACCAGGTATTCCCAGGCAGTCACCCATCCAAGTACTAACCTGGCCCTACTGGGCTTCACTTCTACCTGGTAACAATAGACCCCTTTCGAATTCCAAATTACCACTGTGTTTCTTGATTATAGACTCATTTGCACAGGGTTAGCCTCGAGTTTGTGCAGAATACACACATGTTCCAGTCAAGGTCTGTCAAGTTTCAAAAAGTTTGTATTGTTGAAGTTGCGCATCCTTTTCTGTTGGTATTTGTGAACATTTAAACACTGATACGAGGCTAACCCTGTGTAAATGAGTCTGTAATCAAGAAACACAGCGGTAATTTAGAATTCGAAACTGGTCTATTTCTTGACTTCTACAGTGTACCTAGTAATAAATATCTGTTGTGCTTACCTCATCAATTATTAGTAATTTGATCATAATAATTATTAGGAAATGGCAGGCTATGAATACCGTAAGTCCATCCATCAAGCGGTACCAAGGTTGAAGATACTGGATGATGAACAGTTCTTAGTGGAGAAGGTTGGTGGGAAGGACGTTTTGAGAGACATGCCAGAATCTGCTAAGAGTGCAAGGGTACCTAATCACTTGAAGGAGGAATGGCAGCTGATTAGTAATGCTCTCAAAACAGTAGAGAATGAGCAGGAGGAAACAGGTATATCATCATCATCATCATCACCACCATGATCATCACCATCACCATCTTCATTATCATCCTCACCACCATCATCATCATTCACCATGATCATCATCATCATCATCACCATCACCACCATAATCATCATCATCATCACCATCATCATCATCATCACCACCATCATCATCATCATCACCATCATCATCATCACCATCATCATCATCATCACCATCTTCATTATCATCCTCACCACCATCATCATCATTCACCATCATTATCATCACTTTCACCATCATCACTATCATCATCTTCAACCTCACTATCATCATCAACATCATAATAATCACCATCACCATCACCACCATTATTTTCATCATCATCATCCATCAGTATCATTACACCACTATTTTAATGGTGCTGCTTCTGCTGATATGATGAAGTATCAACTTGCTCATCAGAACCATCCAAACCAGTAGCAGCAGCAAGGCCAGCATCAGCCAGGAAAAATAACAGACCCAAAACAGCCATGTCCAGGCAGAGACCATCATCAGCCATGAGGCAACGTCCAGGAAGCTCTATTGGACAGCGTCCAGGTTCATCTTTAGGTTCTTCTGGTAATAGTTCTGAGCTGTCTGGTATATTTCAGGGAGACGACAGCAGTGATCTTACCCATGGTAGGATTTGATTTACATTTTAGAATATTAAGTACTGTACTTAAAAGGTACCAAAGTGTGATGTCATGAAATTCTGGATTTTGCAATTCCATGTTCAGATGTTCATGTTAGAAGAGAACAACCACATTGCCTTATACATTTCTTCAATGCATGTCAAAAAATGTCCTGAAAATATTGCTCCAAGATTATCAGAAGTACTTACTAGTATTACACTTTTGGCTTTTGCACCACACAGTCTCTTTTTTATGATTGTTTTCTTGTTTAGGTTCTGGTGAGGTAATCTGTGGAAATATCTCAAAAGCCCTTAAGGCAAGAAGAAAGGTTAGTACCTGTCATATATGTCTGACTCACTGACTGACCAATTCACTGACTGACTTACTGACTGACTGACTGACTGACTGACTGACTGACTGTATGACTGACTGTATGACTGACTGAATGACTGACTGAATGACTGACTGACTGACTGTATGACTGACTGAATGACCGACTGACTGACTGACTGACCGACTGACCAATCCACTGATTGACTGGCTGGCTGGCTGGCTGGCTGGCTGGCTGGCTGGCTGGCTGGCTGGCTGGCTGGCTGGCTGGCTGGCTGGCTGGCTGGCTGGCTGACTGACTGACTGACTGACTGACTGAATGACCGACTGACTGACTGACCGACTGACCAATCCACTGATTGACTGACAGACAGACGGACGGATGGACGGGCTGACTGACTGACTGACGGACCAACTGACGGAATGACTGACTGACCGAACGACCAACCGAACGAACGACCGACCAACTGACTGACCGACTGACTGACTGACCGACTCACTAATTCTGTCTCATTCATTCATTCATTTATATTTCTTATTTTTAACAGAATATCAAAGCTTTTAATTCAGTTATCCCTCCTTTTACCACCAACTCACCAATTCATACTCCTGAAAAAAGCTATGAAGAAGAAAACAACAAACAATTCCCTTCAAAACACAATGTCTTCACGGAGCTGAGGGAATGGAGGCAACAGTTTGCAAAGTGAGTGACAAAACAAGGCAATTTTATTAGTCAATGAATTAATTTTAAAATGAAACTTGTTATTGTCATCTTAAGAATTAATTACATTTTGCACGTGGGGTGGGGAGGGAGGGGGAAAGGGTATGGTTTGTGGGGGGGGGGGAGGGGGTTAGTATAGTAATGCAACCCTAAGCAAGTATGATTTAAAGAAGGGAACGAATTTATGTTTTTTAATCTATATGTCAAATCCATGTTAGCTCAGTTGGTAAGAGCGTTGGTCTGTTGTGCGGGAGGTCGTGGTTCAAGCCTCGAGCGGACCAACACTCAGGGCATTAAAATAACTGAGGAGAAGGTGCTGCCTTTGTAACAATATCTGCAAATGGTTAGACCTTCAAGTCTTCTCAGACAAGGACTTTAAACCGTAGGCCCTGTCTCCTAACCCTTCCTAACCTACAGCAAAATGGGAGACATAAAAGAACTACTGAGGACGTAAAAAGAAACCCTGGCAGTGACCATCCTCAGTGTCTAAACTTCATAC
Source organism: Actinia tenebrosa (assembly GCF_029948245.1). Lineage (NCBI taxonomy): Eukaryota > Metazoa > Cnidaria > Anthozoa > Actiniaria > Actiniidae > Actinia > Actinia tenebrosa. The sequence goes on along the minus strand of NW_028292570.1, from coordinate 12,828,800 downwards.
TAACCATCTCTCATGCTTGTAAATTGCATAAAAAGCAATCTGTCATTCACAACTCCATGTAAAGCGCCTTTGATTATATCCACATATAAAAGGGCGCTATATAAATCATCATTTTTCATTTCATGTTATATTGTCTATTATATTTCTATTTCTGTAAATTTACTGTTACGTTATATCAGGACTTCAGTTTAACTAACCTTGATAAACTGTTATGTTATATCAGGACTCCAGTTAAACTAACCTTGATAAACTGTTAATATGTTATATCATGACTCCAGTTAAACTAACCTTGATAAACTGTTATGTTATATCAGGACTCCAGTTAAACTAACCTTGATAAACTGGATGTCTCTGTATAAATATTGACTTCAATTATCTCTTCAATAATCTTCTCCTAACACTTCTCTTGTGTTCTACCAATCCCTCTGTGCTTTATAACTGCACACAGCATGTGTGGCATATTCTATTTCTTCAGTATTAGAACTTGATGATGGCTACAGTGAAAGTAAAGTGATAAGTGATATGCCATGTATTCTCAGGCCAGTCCCTGAAATATTATCATCATATTATTCTTTGTTTGTTAAGATTCTTAGAGGAAGATCATAAGTTACCAACAAGTGCTGATACAGAATCTAGCCAATCAGAAGGGTGAATAATGATTACACATTATTATTATTATTATGATGATAATGTTGATGATGATGATAATAGTGATTATAATGTTAATGATTGTGATGATGATGACACTGATGATGATGATGACGGTGAAGATGATAATGAAAGTAAAGATGATGATGAGGATGACAGAGATAATGGTAATGAGATAACGATGATGATGATAGCAATGATGGTGATGATGACCATGATGATGCCAGATGGTGATGATGATAATGATGATGGTGATGATGACGACAATGATGATACTGATGATAAAAACGATAATAACTATAAATAATAATAATTAATGAATGGTTGAATGAAACAACTAAGATGATTAGCCAGAAGAAAATTAATATCTTGAGCATACAAAAATAAAAAACTCAAAAAGAGATGTTGTTTACATTTCAGGGAATCCCCTTTTTCCTCACCAAGAAAAACTGAAGCAGCTGACTCCATTTCCTCGGCATCACCAACCATTCCTCAACCAGAAATGTCACCCTCCCCTCCCCCACCCAATGAACATCATCACAAAAGACCATCTCCTTTGGGGAGATCATTACCTACGGCACCCCTGGTGGGGAGGGATCTCCAACGACCACACACTTCTGGAGAGTTTAGGATAAGAAGGTATTGATCAAGACATTATATACAGTGGTTTTGGTATGAGTGGGAAATTATACGGCAAATGTATAGCGGCCATACTGTACTGTAGCCGTAAATATGCTATGTGATTTGATAAATTACTGAAGGCAATGGGAAGCCATTTTGAATGTTACGGCATGTAGTACCTTGTATGTGCTGTAAGTCAGTACCGTATGTTTCCCACTCATACAATAACCATTCTTATGGAAAGCCATTTCAATGTTATGGCATGTCGTACCATGTACGTGCTGTAAGTCAGTACTGTATGTTTCGCACTCATGCAATAACCATTGTTATGGAAAGCCATTTCAATGTTACGGCATGTCATACCATATACGTGCTGTAAGTCAGTACCATATGTTTCCCACTCATGCAATAACCATTCTTATGGAAAGCCATTTCAATGTTACGGCATGTCATACCATATACGTGCTGTAAGTCAGTACTGTATGTTTCCCACTCATGCAATAACCATTCTTATGGAAAGCCATGTTTCCCTTGGCTGCTTATCAGAGGTTTGACCTTTCTTTATCATGGTCTTCCTGTGGAATACAATTAACTCTACCCCTCCCCCTACAATTCAATACTGACATATACTTGTATTCCCTTGCAAGGTACCGACAAACATCCACAGAAGAAAAAGTAGAACGGTTACTAAAGAATAAGTTGGATTTGGACGTCAATGAAAATCAATCGATATCTACGGTGGTACCCAGGACCCCTCCATCGGCTTCAGCTGTTGTAGAGACTGAGCCGAGGTTGTCTTCAGCTCCTGTCAGAGCTCTCAGGCGTTACAGGTATTGATAGCTAATAAATAATCAATATATAAATATCAGGATTCCTAGGAAGGATGTATTCTGGTCTAGCATGGGTACAAGCAAGTCCATATTAGCCATTCAGAGGTTGAGAAAAAAACTTGATTGAGTTGGCATTGCAGTGTATTGTGGGACTGTTTAGGGTAAACATTTCTCAGATGGCGTCTATTTTGTCCCCTAAACAGTCCCACAATGCAATGCACTGTCAACTTGACCCAGTTCTCCCCTCAACCATGGTGGGGGTAATATGGTGGTGCTGTAGAAGATTGTCATCTTCTATAGAGGGTTTTAACGGCGGCCATGTTTTTTTTGGTAGAGTTTTACCAGACCCACCAAGTACTCAGAGAACGTCTGAAGATTCGCCTCAACCGTCCAGCCAATCACCTGTCACTCAGGTATCCCATGGTTACAGGCCTGGTACAGCTGCCGCTGCTCTACAGAAGCGAAGGCTCAAACCAAACTAGTAATAGGTTTGATTGGTAGGTTAGCAAACAGTATCCCCAGGAGGGAGGGGTCAGGTACTTTTAATACAAACAAGATTGTCCGGTGTATAAAAAACCGGTGTGAAATGTGCAGTACTGTGCAGTGCCCATTCTTTCCAATACACTGTGCTTTCACATAGTAGTTATGTTATTGGACAACAAGCCTAGCAAATTTAACGAGTCATATACCCGGCTACCGGGGAAAGAAGGGGCATAAAATCCCGTTGTGTGTCCGGGATTTGTAAGTTTCATTAATATAACTATAACGAGCGTTTATTTCTAAATCAGGTACTACCTTACGGGATATAAAGTCGGGTCGTGAAAAACCCGGTGTTTGCTCGGTGCTTCCAATATTATCAACTTGGGGCAACGTCATGCAAAATGCCCCTACTTTGCACGAGGGGGAAGGGGAGGGGTTCATTTTGTGTTGGACACGATATAAGATATTCTTAATGTTTGATAAAACTAACTTGTGAAAATGTGTTATTGTTAAGAATCATTAAACCCAACGACAAGCTCTCGCCAGTGTTTCTCTTTAATATACAGCTGCTTCTAATTTCTTTGTTTTGCTTTTTACATTGAATCATCATACACCGTATCAAAATATGGCGACCAATTTGAATAACTATTGTTCTGCACCGACCTGCCACTGACTAGACTGTCATGCATGTGAAAACGCTTTTATGCTTCCATGTAAACACAAGGCTAGTCAGTGACCTAGAGAGTAATTTGAAAACAAATGTTGCGTGACAAGGTGCAGCAATCTTTGCATAAAGTAGAATTTGTTTCTACTTTTGTCAACGATTGCTTCTCCTTTGCACAGTGTAAACCCTCTTGCAACTTGTGTCGCAACGCCGTTGAAAGACAAGTTGCAGAGAAAATTGCTCCGTGTAATCGCGCATTTAAGGCTACAGTACGACAGGATATTTGACTAGATATACTTAACAAAGTAAAGGGTTTGTGCCCAGGGTCGTACCATGAGTGTTGAGTGTATTCAGGCTACAGTACGACAGGATATTTGACTAGATATACTTAACAAAGTGAAGGGTTTGTACCCAGGTCTCGGTATGAGCTTCGGGATCTTTATTCTACTCTCTGTGTTAAACTAAGAGCGCAGAGCGCACAGATTCTAAAAATAGCTTAAAGACTCAGATAAACATTGCATTCTTTTTAACCGCGACGAGGATTATACGAACCGATTTTATTAGTTTTACTTAAAGTTACAATAATAACCCATTTAAACTAAGATCTACTGCGATCGGCTATGAAAATTATCTGCTGAAAGTAAACTATAAGTTTGTTTGTCTGAATTTCGCGTTTGTCTTCGTTGTTGACGTCACGGTTGCGCTGCGCTATTACATGAGCTCTATTTATAATAATTCTATGACAGGTGTCAATCTAATCATTATGATAATATAGTCGAATTATGATTGGCTAAAAGAATAAGCAAATTCCTTAGCACGATATTCTATTGATGAATAATACGAGTGAGTATCATGGAATTAAACATAGCTTAGACTAAAGTTAATATAAGAATATATTGTAAATGTATAGAAAAGGCTACGAGGAATATTTCTATCATAAGATTCTAGAGAATATTCCTAAAATAACTGAGCAAAGGGGTAGAAAGTGTGTAGGGCGTAGCCAGAGGTATAAGTGCTAATGGGAGGAGCTAAGAGGCCTACTTTGGAATTCAATGCATACATTATCTAAGCTTGTGCGTGATGTTAGCCATGCTGAACTCTTATATCGACATTTTTTATCTCTAATTGATCGTTCTTTATCTTGTTTTCCTACGATAAGCAATGGTAATTAGAAAACTGATTGCTTAGTTCGTCTGTAAAAATAATCATTTTCTCTCTCATGACAGTACAATGCGTGTTGAGTGTATTAAGGCTACAGTACGACAGAGTATTTGACTAGATATACTTAACAAAGTAAAGGGTTTGCTCCCAGGTCGCGGTATGAGCTTCGGGATCTTTATTCTACTCTCTGTGTTAAACTAAGAGCGCAGAGCGCACAGATTCTAAAAATAGCTTAAAGACTCAGATAAACATTGCATTCTGTTTAACCGCGACGAGGATTATACGAACCGATTTTATTATTTTTACTTAGAGTTACAATAATAACCCATTTAAACTAAGATCTACTGCGATCGGCTGTGAAAATTACCTGCTGAAAGTAAACTATAAGTTTGTTTGTCTGAATTTCGCGTTTGTCTTCGTTGTTGACGTCACGGTTGCGCTGCGCTATTACATGAGCTCTATTTATAATAATTCTATGACAGGTGTCAATCTAATCATTATGATAATATCGTCGGATTATGATTGGCTAAAAGAATAAGCAAATTCCTTAGCACGATATTCTATTGATGAGTAATACGAGTGAATATTATGGAATTAAACATAGCTTAGACTAAAGTTAATATATGAATATACTGTAAATGTATAGAAAAGGCTACAAGGAATATTTCTATCATAAGATTCTAGAGAACAATCATAAAATAACTGAGCAAAGGGGTAGAAAGTGTGTAGGGCGTAACCAGAGGTATAAATGCTAATGGGAGGAGCTAAGAGGTTTACTTTGGAATTCAATGCATATCATTATCTAATTTTGTTCGTGATGTTAGCCTTGCTGAAAATATCTTATATCGACTTTTTTATATAGCTACTTTGATCATCCTTTATCTTGTTTTCATACGATAAGCAATTGTAATTAAAAAAGTGATGTCTTGCTTAGTTCGTCTGTAAAAATAATTTTAAGGCTACAGAAAGTGAAGAGTTTGAGAAATGTTTTGCGTTCCAGATCATCAATTATAAATCGAATTGTTATTTCCAAGAAATCATACCAGCTGAGCTCAAGCTGTGTTTCCTTGCGATCACAAAACAGGAAAAACAAGAAAAGCAAGAAACAGCACAGTGGTGGCCAGTTGTCAGGATGCTTGGCTAAGGTGGCCAGTTTTGATTGGCTAACACCTAACGTCAATTGTCATGGTTTTCTTTAGCCTGCGCTCAGCAGGTGTAATTCCTCGAAATAAACGTCTGCGAAACAGCTAAGGTGGCCAGTTTTGATTGGCTAAGACTTAGCGTCAGTTCGATACAACAATTCTATTGGTCGAATAATGTCCCAAAACCATCCAGACTCTGCTATCTACCAACCGATCAAGACGTTGAAGAAATTACGGAAAACTTTAAACAAGTTATATAAAGAAATTGGTTTCACTCTACAATTAAAATCAAACTGAAGGTAAGGATTTAGAGATTTCTGTAAGTTTTTCTAGTTTTGTAGCGCTAGACTTTATGTTTCGTTTGTTTAGTTTTTACGTCATTTTGTTTCACTTTCGTTTCGTCGGATAGAATCATATTTTCCTCTTGTACCAAAAAAACATGTTCAGCTTTCAATAAACTAATTAACCATGTCTGTACATAAAAAAGATATAGTGTATTAAGAACCTAGTTTGTTTGTAGCAATTGAAAGATTCCAAGGGTTGTCTGAGATATAGCTGACTGACTTGGTTTTGATTTGGAATCAGTAAAGAAATGAATCATTCGTGCAGTGATATCATGAGCAAATGGAGTAAATCTAGTCTACAAGTTTTATGTTTAACAGTTATTTTTCTAAATGGTTGATGCATTTTTTGTTGGTTTGATACAGAAGACAAGAGCCAAGTAAGTTCTGCACTGCTTGGTAAGCGACGGAGGAAGCAAAGCGGAACAAGAAACAACCACTCCTACAGACTGATTGTGAGTATTTAATGTTGGTGCCTACTATTGTCAGCGCGTACACTTACTGCGCATCTGCATCGAGGGATTCCCGCGGGTTTTAAAAGCAAAACACTCAAAGGTACAGAAAACGTCGGCCTTGGAAAAAATTAAGACCAAAAACCACAGCAATTACTATTATTTGTGTAGTCAAAGATGTATCACAGAGTAATTTTCAAGAATTCAGGCGTTTTTGGCGAAAAATCATGTGTTTTTACTTTCTAGAAAAGGAAGTTTCGATGGCCTCGGATCGGTGAATAATAAAATAACTTTTTCAATATTTCCGTACAGATTAGAATAGGAATTACACATTACACCAAATATCAGCCATTCATTTAGCTTTTCCTGCGAGTACAATTACATAAAATAAACTTTTGTCGTTGAAAGACCTCGTATTTACATAAACTGTCTTTCACTCACTCAAAAAGTATATTCAACAAGCCTATATCGCTTCGAAAGCGATGATGTTTCGGCCCGTTATCTATTTATTGTGTGGCATTGCTGAATAAAGAATTTTGGTCTTGCTGTGGTAAATGATTGGGTCTCCTGTGTTTTGAAAATGGCAGACAAAAGCGATCTCGCGGTACGCTTTCACGTTGCAAAGTCTTACGCAAATTTCGATGGAAATATTTGTTATAAAATGGACGAAACACATCGTAATTAAGTTTTTTGAAGATTTTAGTGGTTCTTGCTTTGAAACATCGTAGTGTTTTGGGAAAAATCAGGGCAACGTACATACATATAACGTCTCGCCGAACAAATGAGAGATCCGACAATAGATATTAACAATGATCGAGTATCGCAGAGAGCAGAGTACTTGGTGCAAAATATTTTGGCACATGAGCATTACTGTACGCGCTATGTTGAATGTAGGATACTTTTTAAACCTTCATTCTGCTCTTTGACATTTATGGTAAATGTATTTAGCTCTTATATCGTAGCTTGAAGAAAATGCGAAAGTCTCAATTCGAACGAAAAGATACAAGGCTTGTCTTTGACCAGTGCGCCGTCACTTTTCAATAACTTTTTTTTAATATATTTTTTTTAATTAATTTTTTTTATTTTTTATTTTTCAATAATAAATACTTTATTACAACAAAGACGTTTCACTTTACAATATACAGATATACACATAAAGCTATATATAACATTTTCTGTCTCTTTTCCTTATATTTCTTATACACGTTGGTAATTTTTTTCATTATTATTATTATTATTATTATTTTTATTAATTTATTTATTTTTGTTACCGACCTCCTCTCCTACTATTTATATGACATTTGAATGTTTTTGAAGAAGAAAACAGAGAGAGAGGGGAGAAAAAAAAAAGAAAGTGACATTTTCTATTAAATTTAGATTGTTCTTCTAATTATTATTGTCGTATATAATAGACAATACAAACAAACAAACAAAAAAAAAACAAACAACAACAAAAAGAATATATATTATTATTTTTGCACTGTAAAGACTCAAAAGAGAAACTTATCTTAATCAATCTACACTATTTGAAATATCTTTGCTCAAAAATTTAGAAAAAGGGGACCACTTCTTTTCGAAAGATAGTTTGGCGCATTTTGATTTGGATAAAGCAATTTTTCTTTCTAAATCGAATTTAGCTTTTGCGTGCTTGAGAAAAGTTTGGAAAGTATAACATTCCTCACTTATAAAAGCATAAAACATGTTTTGCTTTGCAATCAAAATTAAATGATTTATCAAAATATTTTTTTTGATGTTGGTTAGATAACCATACATTATCATTGCTGTAGTGATTTCAAATTCAGCTGTAGGAGTAATTTCTAGCCACCATGCTTTAAATTTTTTCCAAAAAGATTGAGCTCTTTTACAAAAAATAAAGAAGTGCTTAGAAGTATGTTTTTCACGATCAGTACAAAACGGACAAATATCGTTTTCAGTGACGCCAATTTTAAATAAGTAGTTTTTTAAAGGGAGTATATTGTGAATAATTTTCAACTGAAACATCGAGAGTTTAATTTCCTTTGTTACAATGAAAGGGAGTGAATATACCGTACTTAGTTCGGAAGGGTTGACACCTTCCTGAAGAATCATAGGTTGATTTGTAGGCGGTAAAAAATCCCTGCACACAAAAATCTGTCTTATGGATTTTGCACTCATTTTGGATAAATCGCAATAAGTTTTTTCATATTCGAATTTGGAGGCCGTGTTTAGAAGCTTCTTAACTGCACTCACTACTCCCTGGTACGTGAGAAAATCAGTGTGAATGCCATATTTATTCTTGAAATCAGAAAAACTTAAAAATCTGTTTTCAGCATCTAAAAGATCCTCTGTAGTCCTGATACCTTGGTTAAACCATGATTTATAAAACACTGATGAATCACCGACCTTAATTAATTTGTTGTTCCAAATACTTTTTTCTAGAATACTTTTCTTTGAGGAAGATTTTGAGTTGAAATCTTGAAGATATCTCTGAATATTCTCATAGAAGGACGGTATACCGGTTATGTTTAGCATCCTTACATCAAAATCGCACGTGAACAAGAAAAGTCCTCCATATCTAATAAGAGTTTCATGTGGTATTACTTTCCATTCCGCTTCTCTTCCATCTAATAACCGGCCCACTTTTCGTGCTTGCTGTCGAGTTATTAGCATATGCCATTAATAATAACTCTGAAATTAAGGGCATCAACATTAGGGGCAATGAAATTAAACTTACGCAATACGCCGACGATACAACATGTTTTATGGAAAATGAAAAATCTATACAAAATCTCCTGAAGCTATTAGAAAGCTTTAAAGCTATTTCAGGATTGGAAATAAATATCAATAAAACCGAAGCGATGTGGATCGGCTTGGATAAGGGCAAAACGTCTCAGCCCTTCGGGTTGAATTGGACCTCGGAACCCATTCTAGCTCTCGGTATTTATTTTACGTATAACAACGAGTTAAGCAATCAATTAAATTTTTATGAAAAATTAAAAAAACTAAAGAGCTGCCTCTATGTTTGGAAAAAACGTAATCTATCTCTTTATGGTAGAATTAATATTGTTAAAACGTTAGGGTTGTCAAAACTTATTTATAACGCGTCCGTTCTACCGGTCCCAAATAACTTTGCTACGGAAGTAGATAAGATCACGTTTAATTTCATTTGGAAAGACAAACCAGCCAAAATAAAGAAAAGAACTATAATTGGCGCTAGAGAGGAGGGAGGGTTGAATATGGTATCTTTTAATCATATGGATAAAGCCCTCAAACTTGCTTGGGTCAAATGCTTTTAGAATAATGAAGTAAGAATTTGGATTCCAAGCAGTTTAGCTGGGTTGATATCGTCTGTTAGTGAACAGTTTTGATCAGCCATCGAACGAAGGACTCTGTGTAAATATGGGTGTTGGCTGTCTTGTCAAAGTTTTCCAAAGTTTTTTTTTCTTCCTTAACTTAGACAGAATCGTATGAATGGTTTATTTGAAACCTAAAGCCATTTATCAAACGTCTAGGTGTATAATTTCTTAATTTAGTATCGTATTTTAATCTTTTTTTCTCATATATTTCTTTGATTTTCTTGACTATCCTGTGTGTCATAGTGTCCTAATCAAGCTTGGTGATTTTCAATTCTATATTGTTTTTATTGAACATTTTTCTTGAATCTTTGATATTCTTGGTACCCTATAGCTTCACAAACATTTGGTTTCCAGTTTGGCATATTTTTTTGACAAATTTAGTGCTAATATCTAGAACTGTTGTAGGATAATACAATACCCAAGAGATTTGAATGTGTGTCAACAGATCACGAGACTGTAGAGGTCACGCGACCATCTTATGTTACATAGATGAACAGTTTTGATTGACAGCTGATATGACAAAGAACTTGAACTGAGTTCAAAATATAAATTCTATTGAAAAGTTTTCAAGATTCCTAGTGGAAGACAATGAAGTTGGGAAGCATTTTTATTATGGATTGAAGGATGCTGTCAATAGTGATTTAAATAAATATACAGAACTCCATCCCTGAGTCAATAGAGTGTTATTCTTTCCTGCGGCATGTCTTTTGATTGGTTAGAATTACTGGATTCCGTTTTGTACATATTTGGTAATATGTCAGCAGTTCAATAATTATCTCCACGACAGTGCAGCAGACCAAAGCTTCAATCTTTCAACCAAAAAATTTATGATCATTAATTGTGTTTCATTAAAATTTTGGCTGACGGCGCTCATCTGGAACATCTTCCCTTTTGTTTCAAAAGTTCTAAATATTCATTAATAGATGGATGATTATAAAAATAATTTGAATATCACTTCAATTTAGGCAGTGACGGTGGTCAACTATTACTGCACATGTTTTCCAGTATTATGCTAATGCATTTTGGCTGACGGCGCTCATCTGGAACATCTTCCCTTTTGTTTCAAAAGTTCTAAATATTTGATAATAGATGGTACCCTGGTCCCAGAGCTTTCTCGTATTTTTTTTCTCTGTAAAATCGCCGCGAAGCGGCAACAACGAGCTGCGAAGCAGCGAGCCGCGAGAAACCTCTGGTCACGACCGTTGAGAACCTCACTTTCATGCCATCAACTTATGATCGTCGAATTCTGATTGGATGGCTATTTTAATCACTGTACGAGAAATATGATTGGCTGGATTAGATATCTATGGGGGTAGGGGCTGAATGAGCTTGTCACGTCAATATTTTTGTTTGGGGGGAGGGGGTCAGGCTTTTCGTGCCATCGGACTATATTGTCATTATAGCGTCTTGTCAGCCTGAAGTTTGATCTTTAACACATCTTACAATCTTATCTAAAGTCTATAGTTTATAAATATTGCTAGTTTATAGTTTCAATGACGGTTTTGATATCCAGAGAACTATTCGAGAGTATCTTGAAGTCAATTCTCGAAAGTCGTTTTCCCGAAATAGAACAGCTATCGGCTGAGCAAAGCAACGCTTTGTTTGGTCTGTTAAACCGAGAAGATGTCTTCGCCGTTTTGCCAACCGGCCATGGCAAGTCAATCATATTCCAACTACTGGTCGACTTCTGTAAGGAACTTAATCTCAGAGGCTTTCCTTACCCAAGGAACGCCATCGTCTTGGTGATTTGTCCGCTAAATTCGCTGGTGGAGTCTCATATCCGAGAGTTGAATTCCCGAGGCATGACAGCAAGCAGTTTAACAGGAGATATTGATGAATCGAAAATACGGCGAAGAAATTCTTGTTTATTTGCTCCAAAAATATTAATTTGCGAGCGCCCACTGATTTTTATACTTTCTCTGCAAGCTCTACAGAAGTCGTTTGGACGCTGTATAAATACCTTTACCGGTGTATTATAATCTTTCTGCATAACATAACTATTGAGTCGAAGTAAGAAGAGTCGCACGTGTAGCATACTATTTTGACAGCTCGTAAATATACAAAGTCTCTTCTCCCACCCCTACTTGAAAAAAATAGTGTTGGTATATAGCATTAAGCCTCCACACCCTAATTATAATTTGTAACACGATCATCCTTTTGTGATTGGTCGACTAGAAATGATGGATTTGACAGCTATGATGGCATGAAAGTGAGGTTCTCAACGGTCGTGACCAGAGGTTTCTCGCGGCTCGCTGCTTCGCAGCTCGTTGTTGCCGCTTCGCGGCGATTTTACAGAGAAAAAAAAATACGAGAAATCTCTGGGACCAGGGTAAATAGATGGATGATTATAAAAATAATTTGAAAAGCACTTCAATTTAGGCAGTGACGGTGGTCAACAATTACTGCATATGTTTTCCGGTGTTAACACCAGTATTAACTTAATTAATTGAGTTTTCTTTGTTTTCAAGTAAAATCTGTTGTTTATTGAACCAAAACCCATGAACTAGAAAATGTTGAGCTATGAACGAAATGTTCACTGATTGATTACGAAGTGTTTGGGCTGAGAGAAGCAAAATCACCTGGCATTCATAGATGAATTAATTTTATGCTGCCAAATACTGTAGATAATATTTTCACGTTGAATAATCTACTCTTGCATCGTAAAGCTAACAATAGATTACCAGTAACCCCCCTCTGTATATGAGTAGCATCATATTCCAATTGGCAGCTTATCTAATTATCTTTGTCCTACTGAGTCAAATGTTTTCTGGATTTAGTCCCTCCAATCTTCCAATCTCTCCACCTCTTTATGTCAACACTGGGCATGATTTATATAAACACGAATAATTGAGCTGCATTCCAAAGTGCTGCAAGGGGTCTATATCAGGACAAAGGAGCATGGCGAGTGTATATGGAGGGGGGTTATTAGGAATGTGTTTACAAAGCACGTAGCTGAGATGCACCCAGCAGAAGAGAGACAAGTGAAGGACTCAAAGAAGGTCAAACATTCTGTGTTGATGCAAATATGTGCACGTGATTTACTGTTTGCTCGTCATTTATTATTCATGTCTGGTGAAGGAGCTACGCTCTGAAAACGTTTACTTCACTGGCTTATGAAGAGAAAAATAAGAAAATATTTCTACAACTCAATTTTGATTAAAGGTGGCATAGAAGCTGGGGGCTAGGCGGGTTTAGATTATCTTTCTAAATAAGGTTTTGAAAGGTGTTAGCAGCATTTTAGTGTTTCCTCCCCCCTCCCCCCCTCCCCCCTCCCCCCCCCCTCCCCCCCTCCCCCCCCCAGACCAACCCCTGCTTGTACCAGTCCTTCTGCTTGTTTGATTTGCATTTCCTGTTTGTTTAATGAAAGGGAAGCAAGCGTTTGGTCACTCGTTGTTCTTATTCTCTTCTCTTTGCATTTGAAGTAAGTTATACGTGTTAATTTGTATCAATCAGTGCATAAATACATTAGTTACGTGTGATATAGTAGATCTCTTAGTATATTCTAGATAAGATTACCTGTAAGGTTCTACAATACGCAGCTTTGATCATGGAAGAGTTGAACTTGTAACTGTGTGATTTGAAAGCCCGTAAAAACCTCATTTGACCAAATAACCAGATAGGATAATGCTTGTAGAATAATGAAGTAAGAATTTGGATTCCAAGCAGTTTAGCTGGGCTGATCTCGTCTGTTAGTGAACAGTTTTGATCATCGATCGAAGGATGCTGTTAATATGGGTGTTGGCGCATGTTCTTGGCAAAGTTTCCAAAGTTTTCCAAAGTTTTCTTTTCTTAACTCAGACAGAATCGTACGAATGGTTTATTTGAAACACCAAGCCATTTATCAAACGTCTAGGTGTATAATTTCTTAATCAAGTATCGTATTTTAATCTTTTTTTCTCATATATTTCTTTGATTTTCTTGACTATCCTGTATAATGTCGTAGTGTCCTAATCAAGCTTAGTGATTTTCAATTCTATATTATTTTTATTGAACATTTTTCTTGAATCTGTGATATATTTGGTACCCTATGGCTTCACAAACATTTGGTTTCCAGTTTGGCGTATTTTTTTAACGAATTTAGTGCTAATATCTAGAACTGTTGTAGGATAATACAATACACAAGAGATCCGAAGGTGTGTCGACAGATCACGAGACTATAGAGGTCACGCGACCATCTTATGTTACATAGATGAACAGTTTTGATTGACAGCTGATGACAAAGAACTTGAACTGAGTTCAAAATATAATGATCAATCTTCATTCAGGAATGCCTAATCCACAAGCGTGTTAGGGTCCTGTAAATATATACTAATGAAAAGACTAATAGAAGATAACTATATTAAGAAAGATAAGTTAAAATATAGAACTATAATATGATCCAACAAATCCTGAAGAAATCCTTAGAAAGAAGAAAATTCCTATCAGGGGGTTATCGAGGAATTCCCAAAATGAGGTAGAGTCTCTCTCCACCAATCTGACCAATAACAGGGGTCACAGGCACCTTAGAACTCCCATGGACAACCCCTTTCCTTGGAATATAAAGCCCTCAATTGAGATGGGTCGATTTGGCATTGCATTGCATTGTGGCACTGCTTTTAAGAGCACAAAATAAACACTAGCTTGGAAATCAGTTCCACAATGCAATGTAATGCAAATGATTCAAGCCGTTATGTTGGAAGAATTTGAAAAAAGATATTTTTAACAAATTCTGTTACATCTTCTAACACGGCGACCATGGCTTTCGTTATTTTACTTGGGAATGATTGCAAACCAAGAATGGCTTTTGCGTCAGACCCTACAGAATGCATGCCATGCCCGCAGATGAAAAGCCCGTGTCACGAACGTGGACATGACACGGCAAGACATACGCCAGACCAATCACATTGCGCGAGAATTTACTCTCCATCCAATCAAATACCCGAAACACGCGGGCGCGGACACGATCAAGCTAAAACACGACACTGCCAGACCAATCACATTACCTGTTATCCTATCATTATCGCGCTTCATGGCACATAGGGCTATAGAACATTCACATTGCCAAGGGAAAAAAACAGCCAATCAAGGCAAGTAAAGGCACGGCAAGGCACACATACGGCATGCACTGAGCTTTCCACAGCCTGCAATACGAAAATTGTTCTATTACGTACGGTGGTCCACAGGGGACAGCTGCAAGCAAATAAAAGCAAAGCAAAACTTGGCGGCGCTACATAGCACTTCTGAACTATAAAATACCGCGTTCGCCAAATTGGCCGCCATCTCCGATTTGCTAAACACTCTGCTAGTTCCAGTTCTTCCTTTACCATGCGTGCGCAGAAGTTCTTAGCAACGTTTGTTTTATTTTGTCATATTTTGCTTTATTTTCTAAGTAACTTTTGAATTATTTGCCGCAGCTTTTACCGATTGGCAGCAAATTGTACTTGTTTCCAACTATCATTCGATTGCAGCTGCCCTCTGTGGTCACTCAGGGAAGGTACGTTTTTTACTGTGGGAAAAGGGCTTGGGGATTCGCAGTAAACTTTCTAAAAATGTATGTAGCCTAAAACAATTCACGACCCTCCTATTAAGCTTTCTTCGAAATAAAAAGGTTTGATCTTCCGTAAAATTATAAATGACCCCCTCCCCCCTGAAGCCCCAGCCCCCCCCCCCCCCCCCACATACATTAAAAAACGTACCTTCAAATATGGGTGGGAAAAATAACGAACTATCTAGATGATAAACCATATCTAGCGTACACAAAACAACCACAGGGTACCTCTTTCATCCACTGAATTCCATTTGGAACTTAGAAGTTGATTTTGACAGAAGGTAAGAAAAATGGAGTAAAGTAAACTCTCAAAGCACAGGAGAAAACCAACAAAAAATTCTACTCACACAAGAGATTGTGTCCGGGAATCAAACCTGGATAGCCTTGGTAAGAGGAAAGCGCTCTACCTCACCGCTACGCCAGCTGTGTTTCCCAAACAATCGAAGAAATGAAGAACCAATCAAAACTTAGATTGGAAGGACGCCAAAAAAGTTCATAGAAATTTTGTCAGTTTACAGTTGAGAGAATGGGCGAGTTTTGACTGTTTCGTTTTTCGTCGATACGAAAGCACGCCTAAAAGAAAACTCAAGCTCTAGACATCAAAGGAAAACTCAAAAGGTATACTATATCATTTTTGTCAACCAGGTTCGATGAAACTTCCGCTTTCAGTATGCAGATGACCATAAAATATCCTTGAAAGCGCTTCTGAAACCGATGAAATACTTCTTTAGACATTTTGCCCGGCTTTTGTTTGAAATCATTAGAAAAAGTACATACTTTACAGTTAAAATAGTAGTCTTAAAGGCTGTGTGATCTTTCAAGATCAAACTGCTTTAGCGAACTCGTGGATATTATTCTGTGAATACGGAGATCAAATATTGATTCGCTCGATTTAAATGTCCATAGATCAATTTTACTGGTAAGATGGATAATCGACGTTATATTTTCCAGGCTTGTATCTTACTGTTAGCTCATACTTATGTAGACTCATGATCATCTCTGTTCTGCAGGCGCAAAGGACTGCCGCTTGATAAAGATTCTTGAGTAGGATGTTCTCAAGAAGCTTATGTACTATTTGTATTATTTTGTACCTTCAAATATGGGTGGGGAAAATAACGAACTATCTAGATTATAAATCATCTAGCGTACACAAAACAACCACAGGGTGCCTCTTTCATCCACTGAATTCCATTTAGAGCTTAGAAGTTGCTTTTGGCGTAGGGACGAAAAAGGGAGTGAAATAAACTCTCAAAGCACAGGAGAAAACCAACAAACAATTCTACTGACACACGAGATTGTGTCCGCGGGGAATCAAACGTGGATAGCCTTGGTAAGAGGAAAGCGCTCTACCTCACCGCTACGCCAGCTGTGTTTCCCAAACAATAGAAGAAACGAAGGACCAATCAAAACTTAGATTGGAAGGACGCCAAAAAAGTTCATAGAAATTTTGTCAGTTTACAGTTGAGAGAATGGGCGAGTTTTGACTGTTTCGTTTTTCGTCGATACGAAAGCACGCCTAAACGAAAACTCAAGCTCTAGACATCAAAGGAAAACTCAAAAGGTATACTATATCATTTTTGTCAACCAGGTTCGATGAAACTTCCGCTTTCAGTATGCAGATGACCATAAAATATCCTTGAAAGCGCTTCTGAAACCGATGAAATACTTCTTTAGACATTTTGCCCGGCTTTTGTTTGAAATCATTAGAAAAAGTACATACTTTACAGTTAAAATAGTACAGTCTTAAAGGCTGTGTGATCTTTCAAGATCAAACTGCTTTAGCGAACTCGTGGATATTATTCTGTGAATACGGAGATCAAATATTGATTCGCTCGATTTAAATGTCCATAGATCAATTTTACTGGTAAGATGGATAATCGACGTTATATTTTCCAGGCTTGTATCTTACTGTTAGCTCATACTTATGTAGACTCATGATCATCTCAGTTCTGCAGGCGCAAAGGACTGCCGCTTGATAAAGATTCTTGAGTAGGATGTTCTCAAGAAGCTTATGTACTATTTGTATTATTTTGTACCTTCAAATATGGGTGGGAAAAATAACGAACTATCTAGATTATAAATCATCTAGCGTACACAAAACAACCACAGGGTGCCTCTTTCATCCACTGAATTCCATTTAGAGCTTAGAAGTTGCTTTTGGCGTAGGGACGAAAAAGGGAGTGAAATAAACTCTCAAAGCACAGGAGAAAACCAACAAACAATTCTACTGACACACGAGATTGTGTCCGCGGGGAATCAAACGTGGATAGCCTTGGTAAGAGGAAAGCGCTCTACCTCACCGCTACGCCAGCTGTGTTTCCCAAACAATAGAAGAAACGAAGGACCAATCAAAACTTAGATTGGAAGGACGCCAAAAAAGTTCATAGAAATTTTGTCAGTTTACAGTTGAGAGAATGGGCGAGTTTTGACTGTTTCGTTTTTCGTCGATACGAAAGCACGCCTAAAAGAAAACTCAAGCTCTAGACATCAAAGGAAAACTCAAAAGGTATACTATATCATTTTTGTCAACCAGGTTCGATGAAACTTCCGCTTTCAGTATGCAGATGACCATAAAATATCCTTGAAAGCGCTTCTGAAACCGATGAAATACTTCTTTAGACATTTTGCCCGGCTTTTGTTTGAAATCATTAGAAAAAGTACATACTTTACAGTTAAAATAGTAGTCTTAAAGGCTGTGTGATCTTTCAAGATCAAACTGCTTTAGCGAACTCGTGGATATTATTCTGTGAATACGGAGATCAAATATTGATTCGCTCGATTTAAATGTCCATAGATCAATTTTACTGGTAAGATGGATAATCGACGTTATATTTTCCAGGCTTGTATCTTACTGTTAGCTCATACTTATGTAGACTCATGATCATCTCAGTTCTGCAGGCGCAAAGGACTGCCGCTTGATAAAGATTCTTGAGTAGGATGTTCTCAAGAAGCTTATGTACTATTTGTATTATTTTGTACCTTCAAATATGGGTGGGAAAAATAACGAACTATCTAGATTATAAATCATCTAGCGTACACAAAACAACCACAGGGTGCCTCTTTCATCCACTGAATTCCATTTAGAGCTTAGAAGTTGATTTTGGCGTAGGGACGAAAAAGGGAGTAAAATAAACTCTCAAAGCACAGGAGAAAACCAACAAACAATTCTACTGACACACGAGATTGTGTCCGCGGGGAATCAAACGTGGATAGCCTTGGTAAGAGGAAAGCGCTCTACCTCACCGCTACGCCAGCTGTGTTTCCCAAACAATCGAAGAAATGAAGAACCAATCAAAACTTAGATTGGAAGGACGCCAAAAAAGTTCATAGAAATTTTGTCAGTTTACAGTTGAGAGAATGGGCGAGTTTTGACTGTTTCGTTTTTCGTCGATACGAAAGCACGCCTAAAAGAAAACTCAAGCTCTAGACATCAAAGGAAAACTCAAAAGGTATACTATATCATTTTTGTCAACCAGGTTCGATGAAACTTCCGCTTTCAGTATGCAGATGACCATAAAATATCCTTGAAAGCGCTTCTGAAACCGATGAAATACTTCTTTAGACATTTTGCCCGGCTTTTGTTTGAAATCATTAGAAAAAGTACATACTTTACAGTTAAAATAGTAGTCCCAAAGGCTGTGTGATCTTTCAAGATCAAACTGCTTTAGCGAACTCATGGATATTATTCTGTGAATACGGAGATCAAATATTGATTCGCTCGATTTAAATGTCCATGGATCAATTTTACTGGTAAGATGGATAATCGACGTTATATTTTCCAGGCTTGTATCTTACTGTTAGCTCATACTTATGTAGACTCATGATCATCTCTGTCCTGCAGGCGCAAAGGACTGCCGCTTGATAAAGATTCTTGAGTAGGATGTTCTCAAGAAGCTTATGTACTATTTGTATTATTTTGTACCTTCAAATATGGGTGGGAAAAATAACGAACTATCTAGATTATAAATCATCTAGCGTACACAAAACAACCACAGGGTGCCTCTTTCATCCACTGAATTCCATTTAGAGCTTAGAAGTTGATTTTGGCGTAGGGACGAAAAAGGGAGTAAAATAAACTCTCAAAGCACAGGAGAAAACCAACAAACAATTCTACTGACACACGAGATTGTGTCCGCGGGGAATCAAACGTGGATAGCCTTGGTAAGAGGAAAGCGCTCTACCTCACCGCTACGCCAGCTGTGTTTCCCAAACAATAGAAGAAACGAAGGACCAATCAAAACTTAGATTGGAAGGACGCCAAAAAAGTTCATAGAAATTTTGTCAGTTTACAGTTGAGAGAATGGGCGAGTTTTGACTGTTTCGTTTTTCGTCGATACGAAAGCACGCCTAAACGAAAACTCAAGCTCTAGACATCAAAGGAAAACTCAAAAGGTATACTATATCATTTTTGTCAACCAGGTTCGATGAAACTTCCGCTTTGATCAGTATGCAGATGACCATAAAATATCCTTGAAAGCGCTTCTGAATCCGATGAAATACTTCTTTAGACATTTTGGCCTGTTTTTCTTTGAAATCATTAGAAAAAGTACATATTTTACAGGTTGAGATAGTACCCCTAGCGACCAGTGTGCATTCAACTCTTAATAGCACAAAACCTTTTAATCGAAACCTCAACAAAGTATACATTTTCTGAATGCTGGATAAATGTAGAAACTATTCCTTTTTTCTTTTTTGTAAAATAAATTCATCCTTTTAAGTTAGAGCGAATTATTCAAATTTTCACCTAGGCATCTTCGCGGAGTTCGATGACAGCCGGTAATCATCGGAAACCAATGGTTATTAACTTTCCAGGATCACAAGACATCACTTGTCAAAGTCGGCGGTGTGTCTCCGATTTTCGATTAGTTACCCCGTTGCTTTTTTATACGCTCCTAAAGTTATGACGCTTCTATATTAGCTGTATCCGAACCAAAATCCACGATAACTTTGGAAATAAACAAAAAGTCAAAAATCGGAGACACCTTTTTGAAGAACAGCTATCCAACATGACTTCCTCAAAACTTCAGTGAAATCGGTTAAATTCCCTTTGACAACGAACTCAAAATGTACGTGTATCACTTCCGAGAAAAGCGCAAAATTGTTTTTCAAGCCAAGAAGTGCCTTTGTTGACATAAAGTATCCAGAAGATCGAATCACTTTATCACATCGCTATTATTCAAGTTCAGACATTTTGTTCGCCTAACTAAAGAGAAAAGCAAGCAAGCAGCAGGAAATCAAAATGAAGGTTCAAAAGCGTCCAAGGTAAAACAACAGTGGCTGATAGAGACGTAGCGACGACAAGTGATGTCAACGATAAATCGAAAACTATTAAAGCTAAAAAGTCGTTTTTCGTTTATTTCTCGAAAATCATTTTGGGAAAATGATAGCTTATCGTGCATTCTCTCACAAAATGTAAAAACCAAAAAATCAATCTTTCACAGCAATCTTGGGGTACCCTGATACCTTAAAATGAAACTGTTTTTTGCGAATTTGTGGATACTTAAATGCCCTTTCTGTTCATTACACAGAGATCAAAATATTAATTCGTTCGATTTAAAAATCCATTAAAGATCACCTAACCCCTGATAGGATACTTTCAGTATTGATTAAAGTCTTAAAGGCTGTGTGATCTTTCAAGATCAAACTGCTTTAGCGAACTCGTGGATATTATTCTGTGAATACGGAGATCAAATATTGATTCGCTCGATTTAAATGTCCATAGATCAATTTTACTGGTAAGATGGATAATCGACGTTATATTTTCCAGGCTTGTATCTTACTGTTAGCTCATACTTATGTAGACTCATGATCATCTCAGTTCTGCAGGCGCAAAGGACTGCCGCTTGATAAAGATTCTTGAGTAGGATGTTCTCAAGAAGCTTATGTACTATTTGTATTATTTTGTACCTTCTTCAAATATGGGTGGGAAAAATAACAAACTATCTAGATTATAAACTATCTAGCGTACACAAAACAACCACAGGGTGCCTCTTCATTCACTGAATTCCATTTGGATTTTAGAAGTTGATTTTGGCGTAGGGACGAAAAAGGGAGTAAAATAAACTCTCAAAGCACAGGAGAAAACCAACAAACAATTCTACTGACACACGAGATTGTGTCCGCGGGGAATCAAACGTGGATAGCCTTGGTAAGAGGAAAGCGCTCTACCTCACCGCTACGCCAGCTGTGTTTCCCAAACAATAGAAGAAACGAAGGACCAATCAAAACTTAGATTGGAAGGACGCCAAAAAAGTTCATAGAAATTTTGTCAGTTTACAGTTGAGAGAATGGGCGAGTTTTGACTGTTTCGTTTTTCGTCGATACGAAAGCACGCCTAAAAGAAAACTCAAGCTCTAGACATCAAAGGAAAACTCAAAAGGTATACTATATCATTTTTGTCAACCAGGTTCGATGAAACTTCCGCTTTCAGTATGCAGATGACCATAAAATATCCTTGAAAGCGCTTCTGAAACCGATGAAATACTTCTTTAGACATTTTGCCCGGCTTTTGTTTGAAATCATTAGAAAAAGTACATACTTTACAGTTAAAATAGTAGTCTTAAAGGCTGTGTGATCTTTCAAGATCAAACTGCTTTAGCGAACTCGTGGATATTATTCTGTGAATACGGAGATCAAATATTGATTCGCTCGATTTAAATGTCCATAGATCAATTTTACTGGTAAGATGGATAATCGACGTTATATTTTCCAGGCTTGTATCTTACTGTTAGCTCATACTTATGTAGACTCATGATCATCTCTGTTCTGCAGGCGCAAAGGACTGCCGCTTGATAAAGATTCTTGAGTAGGATGTTCTCAAGAAGCTTATGTACTATTTGTATTATTTTGTACCTTCAAATATGGGTGGGAAAAATAACGAACTATCTAGATTATAAATCATCTAGCGTACACAAAACAACCACAGGGTGCCTCTTTCATCCACTGAATTCCATTTAGAGCTTAGAAGTTGCTTTTGGCGTAGGGACGAAAAAGGGAGTGAAATAAACTCTCAAAGCACAGGAGAAAACCAACAAACAATTCTACTGACACACGAGATTGTGTCCGCGGGGAATCAAACGTGGATAGCCTTGGTAAGAGGAAAGCGCTCTACCTCACCGCTACGCCAGCTGTGTTTCCCAAACAATCGAAGAAACGAAGAACCAATCAAAACTTAGATTGGAAGGACGCCAAAAAAGTTCATAGAAATTTTGTCAGTTTACAGTTGAGAGAATGGGCGAGTTTTGACTGTTTCGTTTTTCGTCGATACGAAAGCACGCCTAAAAGAAAACTCAAGCTCTAGACATCAAAGGAAAACTCAAAAGGTATACTATATCACTGAGATGATCATTAGTCTACAGAGGTATTACCTAACAGTAAGATACAAGCCTGGAAAAGACATGCAACTTGCACACACACTAAGCCGTTCCGCACACCTTCCTTATTGATGATCTAGAAGTCAGTGAAGTATCTCTAACAGCACATCTTCCAGTGTCAAAACAAAAAAGTATGAGAAGTTTCAGCAATCAACAGCAGATGATACAGGTTTTTTTGATGATACAGTTGTACAGTCACTAATAATGCAGTACTGGAAGGATGGCTGTGATTTGCGAGTCCTGACCAGACCAACACTCAGGGTCTTAAAATAACTGAGAAGGCGCTGTCTTTGTAATTACACATCTGCGTTACACCTTCACCTGGCTCGGATGACCACGTTTAAGGAGGTGCCTAATCAACTAGAAACCTTAAAAGAGGACACCATGCGAAGTTTGAGGGGGGAAATGGGAAACGGGGAAACGCAATCATTTGCGAACGTCCTCAAGATTAGGATTTCCAAATACCAGCTGAAATTGACACACAACTGAATATGTTTTGAATAATTGCCTTCATTCATTTTTAACAATGCTTTAGTGAAAGAGAATTATTTTTCAGGTAAAATACTAAATTTTAGTCCTTTTTTAAAAGTATAAAAAGTATTTTAAATTTCGCAAAATCCAAAAAAAAAAAAAAAATCTTTCAACCCCCCCCCCCCTCCCCCCCAACGAACTAATTAGTCTAGAAAGCGTTACTAATCGATTCGTCATTTTTCGTCAGATTGACTGGAAATATCTTCAGCAGTTGGTTCGTTTACATTGACGATGGCAGAAGCAAATAATACTCCTGGTTGTTCTGATGCACACTGCCAACTATACTCTATTTTGAATACCCCTACAAGACGCGCAGGCCATAAAGTAATTTCAGATTTACCTGAATTAAATAAATCTCAGTTTTGTGAGGCCTTCTTTCATGTACCTAAAGTATTGAACTGGAATACCATAATGCAATGCTTGGATGAGGATGAATGTAGAGTCTACACATTAGGAGATAAGAACCCGCAAAGTCAACCGAAATATGTTGTGAGTTTCGTTGTACTTAAAATAGGGAATGATGTAAAATACAAGGCGCTGTTTGAAAACTGTGTGCAACAAAGGGACGAAGGTACAAAGCATGCAGAGGAATTTTTCCTTGAAGATGCCAGAGAGAGAGAACTTGAGCGTCTAGCTTCAGAAATGACCTCTTTAAACCTCGAAGGTTCGCCTGGCCGTAAAGTTATGTATATGTACATAACTTTGCAGCCGTGCCATGAATCAATAACACATGATCGCAAAAAGAGCTGCACTAAGAAGCTGATTGAATTCTATAAGAAGAATCTTGAACCACTGAACATTCCTTTCATAGTGAAACCAACCTTTATTTACAAGGTGAGTATTAGGCGATGCACAATAATATTATTCGTTTGGTTAGCTATATTAATTTCCCTTACGGATTGATTCTAATCAGTTTATGTCATTCATAAATCTATGTAGCTTTTACGTTTTTAAGTATTTCCTTGTCCAATTGTTTTTACAACATTCGCTAAAATACAGAGACAACGGGAGGCGGTGGGGCTGCATGGGCTATAGCCCCCACACTTCTTGCTAAAAGCAACTAAATTTTTCAGCCCCCTGCCCCACTAGCGTTTTGCATGGCTAGTCTCTTTTAATTTTCAGTCTTAGCCCCGCCCCCTTTTTAGGGTGCTCCGCGGTCAGGCCTCGAAACAAGGACCAATTAACAAAATGTCAGTTTAACAATTACAACACCACCACCACCACACAACAACAAAACATGTAGGAAAAGGAGCGGCCTCCTGGGCCAGGGTTCGAACTCTCAACTTCGAGGCCTAGAATCTGACGCTCTGACCAAAAGATGGACGAATAGTACTATTCATATCTGGTTGGAATCGATAGACCTTTTCGGGTTGGGCGTAATGTTTTCCCAGTTCAGACTACGGTTATTCACTTGTTTGTGATGTATCCATATTCATGTGTCTTCTGATGCGCAACCGCTAAACAAAGAAATAATACTCTAGGGAATGACACGTGGTCTGAAATGGGAAAACATTACGCCCAAGCCGAAAAGGTCTATTGCTTCTGAATTCAGTTTAATCGATGCTTGCTTTCTAGATTTCCTAATTTTTTTTTGTTAATCAAATCTAGATCTTATCTCAGTTAATGACGAATAGGGTAGGGTAGGATAGTTATAGTCTTACCTAGATTTCTATTATGTACTAGCATAAACCTACCAGCATACTATCACGAATCCTGCAATCTGATTGGTTAACGTACTCACTACCTATCCTGTGATAGATAGCGAGTAGCGAAAAATGAACAAATGCATGGTCAAGTTTCGTCGAAATCTCGGCTTGTTGTCAAAAAAATCTTTAAAAATCGATTGTAGAAAAGACAAGACTGTACCAAGGAAGGGAATGGAGGTTTTGGACAGTACAGATAAATAAAAAACTGTATAATAATGGCAATTTTAACACGAAAAAGCGGCCGTCAGATTTCACTGAGATTTTCATGTTCAAATTTACGACAAACAAACAACTGACTAGTGAGATAATGATGGCATTTTAAAAGGATTCCTTCAAAGAACAGAAAATATCCAAAAGACAACTTATTCACATGTATTCAAGAAGAATTTTAAACGGTAAGAACGTACAAAACATCAAAAAAAGTGCAACGAAGTTAACAGACAAGAATCTTAAGGGAATTGTATGAACGTGGCACGGCTTTGAATGTTGTAAATAAATCCATTCAGTTTATCACTCATTAATTAGAAAAATGATCCTAAGAACTGATAAAAAGGAGAAAAATTTTGGAAAGAGGGTTTTGAGTGTAATAATAGAGACAAAAAGCTATAGAAATAGAACGAATTTAAAGTGCCTATCATCCTTCTGACGATATTCACAGTATTGATTCTACATGGGGTAAGATGTGGAAAAGCCCGAAAAAAATTCATAGTTTGAGTGCGGCTTCTTGAGGTTATAAAGGTTTTTCCATGCCATATGCTAATGTCGTGACGTATGAGGAGTAATCATTTAATATACAAAACCTTACTGGCACACATAAATTAAATTTGAAATACGTCATTGCTTTGCCCATTGCCCTTATAGAAATTATTGCAAGCTATTTTTCACATAGAAGCCGGTGTTTCGAATTACAAGGAACAACGAATAACCATAAATGCCTCCTCATACGTCACCGCATTAGCATATGGCATGGAAAAACCTTCATAACTACAAGAAGCTGCACTCAAACTATGAATTTTTATTATCTACGAGTCAAATAGTCTATTTCTATCTATTGACTCATAGAAAACTCGACCTCGTAGTCTAATCGTTAAATATTTTTTGGTTTATATTTAGGGGTATTTGGATCCTAGATTATCAGTAGGGTGGGGTGGGGTGGTTATTTAGCAATTATTCGCCGAAGGCGAAGTGAATATCGGGGAATATTTACCGAGACGCGAGGTAAATATTCTCCATAGTTCACTGAGCCTGAGGCGAATAACTGTTTTAGCCAACTTGTGTACAGAGTAACTTATTTTTATATACAATAATTCAATAAAAACAAACAAACAGAAACTTTTACTCTTTTTTGCGTGACAAATTCACGCAAACCTTTTAGCAAACCTTTTAGGCCATACTTCGTTGCCTTTTTAGTTTTGATAGGAATGGCATTTACTTTCATTTTTTCGATTTCCTCATCGGAAATTGTAGCAAAACGATTGCCGGCAGATGCCATTTTGTTGCCGACTCAATATTATGAGATTCAGAAGTGAATATCGCACAATATTCACCTCCAATTAACCAATGAGCGCGCGCGTTCTTAGGAAGTACACAAGTTGGTATATGCTAAAGTCTTATATAGATTTCTATACTTATGCAATATTTTTAGATCTAGATTTTTATATATGTAATATTAAGATTTTAATGTAGCACGTGCGCGTTCTAACGAGTTCTTATTGTGAGCTCTTTATGACTACGTGAATAAATAAATTACTTACTTGCTAAATTACTTACATGACGAATAATGCATTGTGCAAATCGTATTATCTTTAAGGCTTATTGGTTACTTTCGAAAAAAGAGGCTGCGACAAAAGAAGGCAAAGAGTTAGGAAAAGAAATAGAAAATGCGAAGGAAGGTCTAAGAAAACTCTTCAAGGAAGGCATTCAAGTTCAAGCAATGGAGGAGGAGGACTGGACTTTTCTAAAGGATCACTTGTGTCGTTCAATCGAGCTGTTTCCTGGTTCAACTTACGAAGATAGTCAGAGGAAGAAGTTGGATGACTTCATTGATGGATTTTTAAAGGTAAGTACATTACCATCAAGCAATAATTTATACACAAGTTTAATTTAGCTTAGAAAACGCATTAATAATTCATGAAGGAAACACAATAGGAATCATGACCATGAAGGTGATTTTATATCTGATATAGATTCGTCTTCATTTGCATAAACTTTAACTTGGATTTTCTCTATCAAACTTGTTTCATTTCGTAAAGAATTCTGTACCATATGAGAACATAAATCATGAGTTTTCTAAGCCGTTAATAAACTACCCGATAAAACACTCCTGCTCGTTTTTTAAACAGTACTTAAAATGGAACCCCATTAATTTATATACGAGGAGATAGGAAATTTTTTTTATTTTCGAAATTATTTTGTATTTTTTAACCTCTATATCTCAGTGAAAAGCATTAAAAGTGCGAGATGTTTGAGCACAAGGAGTAAATTTATTATACAAAGAGCGCTTTTTGAAAACGAATACATATAACGGCTTTTTGCATAACGAATTATCGTACCCCGACACTCTCGTACCCAGACCCTACTTATTAGTCAAATAGTTGCAGTGGAAATACAAGTCAAAAACTTGTGGCGAAATTTTCAAATAAAACTATACATTATTTATTTATATATTTATTTTTTGACTGTGAAAAACTCACGAATTATTTCATTGGTTCTTAAAACGTAATGCATGGCACAAATCTGTCAAAATTATGTCATTGGAAGCTGGTCTTTACTATAAAAACGTTATTCATGGCACAAATTATGTCATTGGAACCCGGTCTTTTGATTCTCCAAACGTTATGCATTGCACAAATCTGTCAAAATTAATAGTTACAAAAATTATTTGTGACCTCAAAATTCTCTCTTTTTACACCACAAAGCAAGACGCGCATGTTCACATTTCTTACAGTCGTGAATCTTAGGAACTTTATTATGGCAGAAGGCAAGCAATGCAAATCAATTTATTCTGTGACATTTGCGTGAAGGTATCCAGAATCTAGGTTTCTGACTTGAAAGTTTATTTCATTGCTAATGTTAATATGTATGTTATATGACCTTCTTCAGTCGATTTTCCGCACCAAAAAAGGATTTTTTTGTGAGTTGTACTAGTAATGTTTTACCACTCTTTTCACTGCTACGTGCATGCTGATGGAGACAGTCGCAACAGGGAAATAGGCCAATACATTGCCGCCAATGAGAGAATATAAAGGTACCGACCAATTTATTTGATTGATCGAAGTGTATTGCCCAATTTCCCTGTCTCTACTGTTGTCTTGATCAGCGCATAGCAATGAAAAGAGTGGTAATCAGATCTAAAGGTGAGCACGTGCCCCATGCTATTCGGTGCAAATTCTGAGACGCGACCAAAATCAACTGGGATTTTATATTCATAATCTACTTGTTTCGGTAGTATATTCCCCTTATTATGGATCAAAGATCCACGAGTTTGGACCGAAATATCAAAAGAAAGCTATAGCACATTAAATTATACGTTTCATAGACAATAAACTCGAGGTAATTTCTAGAAAAGTTTAAACCAAATACCCCCAGAATATTCAGTGGGTTTTGGCTTTTTAATCAAAGGAGATTGAAAGCAGTGCTTCACCACCACGTGGCAGTGATCCACCACCAAGTGGCAGTGATCCACCACCAAGTGACAGTGATCCACCACCAAGTGACAGTGCTTCAACAAGTGACAGTGATTCAACAGCAAGTGACAGTAATCCACCACCACGTGACAGTGCTTCAACAAGTGACAGTGATCCACCACCAAGTGACAGTAATCCACCACCACGTGACAGTGATCCACCACCACGTGACAGTAATCCACCACCACGTGACAGTGCTTCAACAAGTGACAGTGATTCAACAGCAAGTGACAGTAATCCACCACCACGTGACAGTGCCTTCAACAAGTGACAGTGATCCACCACCAAGTGACAGTAATCCACCACCACGTGACAGTGCTTCAACAAGTGACAGTGATCAACCACCAAGAGTGACAGTAATCCACCACCACCAAGTGACAGTAATCCACCACCACGTGACAGTGCTTCAACAACGTGACAGTGCTTCAACAAGCAAGTATAATACCAGCAGTCCACCACCAAGTGACATTACTCCACCACCACGTGACTGCAAACAAGTGACAGTGATTCAACAGCAAGTGACAGTAATCCACCACCACGTGACAGTGCTTCAACAATCCACCACCAAGTGTGACACCACCAAGTGATAATCCAACCACGTACAGTAATCCAGTGACAGTAATCCCCCCACCACCACGTGAACAGTAACCACAACAAGTGACAGTGATCCCACCACGTGAACAGTGGCTTCAACAAGTGACAGTGAGTCAGTGATCCACCACCACGTGAGTGACACCGGGAATACCACCACAGTAATCCACCACCACGTAATCCACCAACACGACATTGCTTCATCAACAAGTGACAGTGTCCACGCATCAGTAATTCACACACCAAGTGACAGTAATCCACACCACGTGACGTGGGCTTGTCACAACAAGTTGTCAAAAGTGACAGTGATTTCAACAGAAAGTGACAAGTGACAGTGATGACAGTGATGCAACACAAGTGACAGTAATCCACCACCACGGACAGTGCTTCAACAACCACCACGTTGACAGTGATCAACAGCAAGTGACAGTAATCCACCACACCACGTGACAGGACAGGTTATCCACCAACAAGTGACAGTAATCACCACAAGTGGACAGTGACAGTAATCCACCACACGTGACAGTGCTTCAAACAAGTGACAGTGATTCCACAAGTGACAGTAATCAGTGACAGTAATTGACAGTGATTCACAGCAGTGACAGTATTCAACCACCACGGTGACAGTGATTCCAACACCAAGGTCCACCCAACCAAGTGACAGTGCCAGGCCCCACCACGTGACAGTGAGTTTGACCAGTCCAACCCAAGACCAGAATCACTGACAGTGCGTCAACAAGTGACGTGACCAGTCAACCACCACAAAGACAGTGATTACCAAGTCAACCAGTGACAGTCACCCACGTGAACAGTGACACAACAGAAGTGACAGTAATCCACCACAAGGGACAGTGATTCAACAAGTGACAGTGATTTCCACAGCAAGTGACAGTAATCCACCAACACGTGGTATGTGCTCATAGGTAATGTTTCACAGAAGTGCTTCAGTGGCTCAAGAGCAAAACAAAAAGGGTATGTATCATAAGTAATGTTTACTAAACAAAAGGTGGAATAGTGTATGCGGTCTCGAGTTTCTCAATAGCTCCATCTTTATGAGAAATCTACATGTCAGGGTATCATTGATATGTATAAACAAGGCAGATCCCAAGGTGCCTGTGACCCCCATTCTCATTCTCAACGCCCACTGGCCGGAGAAAGTCTTTAATTTCTCCAACTGTACACAAGATACGATCAGCAAATAAAACGTTTCATCCACTTTGGACCTATGGCTACCCTTGCAGTTAGTATTGCTTGTGGTTTTGGGGGAGGGGAGGGAGAAATGATTTGTTCATGTGAGTGTGGATTGACCCACCCCCCACATGATTTTTGATTTTACGTGCGAGCTTTTGTGTTAGGGGAAAGAAGAAAGATGACAAGAAAAAAGAGACTGGGCATGGCAACTTGGAAAGGTTCATTGAAGAAAACAAAGATGAATTCCAAAAGATTGTTGATTATCTCTTTAGTGAAAAGGAGGATGAAATAAGCGAAGTCTAGTCTTGCTAGGTTCCGCGGGACTAACGGTTCAAAGGACTAATGGAACCTTACAGTGCCAAGGGAAACAACATAAAGAAAACAAAGACAAGTTGTCTAAACTGGTGGAATAGGCAAAAGAACCCCCCCCCCCCCCAAAAAAAAAAACAACATACTCAAGGTCTGAGCACATACAATTAAAGTGTATATAGATTGATTTAGTTTAATCCCACATGATAACCTGCAGTTGTAAGAACAAGTGTTTCTGAAAAGATGGCAAAAAAAAAAGAAAGGGTTGTCCTTGTAAAACTGCAGACAAACCCTGCCATCAAGCCTGCAAATGTGGAGCACCATGTACAAACAAGGGCTAATATAATAATGTAATAGAGACAGTTGATTTTATGTCGCTGCTTTTAGATATCGAGATCATACATTGTAATTTTAGGACAATCTTGTATCCAGAGTCGCCAATTGCTCTTTTCTTGAATTGCGTTCGGTAACATTCAAATGCAAATAGGAAGACCTTCATGAATCGATTTTTCATTAGTGTGTTGGAGTTTTTTACCAAATTCACCGGATGTGATACAGCTCCCCCCCACCTAGTACCTCCACCCTCCCACCCAATCTCCCCTCCAACCTTTCTCGCCCGAAACATCAGTCGCGTCGTAAACCCCCCCTATCCTCCGACCTCTTCCTTCTCTTCCCAACCACACAGGCTGACACACAACAAAAATCCGAAGCAACATCCCCCCTCTTCACCACCACCACGCTACCCAATTAACAAAATAAACGTACATAGGCCATGTGTTATCGGCCGAGAATTTGCAGCCGGGCTAGGTCTAGAAATGAGAATGCTGTGCCCACAACAGATCGACAAGCACACCGCAAGAGCGATAAGAAAAGGCAACAGAGTCACGGTGTTTAAGATTATCTTCACCAAAAGGCGGGGAAGAAATCTTGGCACCCCCCCTCCCCTTCCCACAAAAGTTGGACCACTATGAAAAGATAATGCGATTCCTGGATACGTCATGTATTAGACAATTGCTGATACATTGTGATAAAGTCAACTGATTTGCACTTATTAAAAACTGTGCATACTGCATACCACTAAAAACGTCGGTGTGACCGCAAATTCATCCACACTTTTCCCGACACATACTACAAGAATCAATAGCTCACTATGTTACCCTGACACATACCAATAAGAGGCAACACATCACTATGTAGACACGTTTGGACACATATCACTAGTGAGTATGAATATAATACGATAGTTAATAATTGAAGTAGAG
The DNA here is from genome assembly GCF_029948245.1 of Actinia tenebrosa. NCBI lineage: Eukaryota > Metazoa > Cnidaria > Anthozoa > Actiniaria > Actiniidae > Actinia > Actinia tenebrosa. Next base: position 12,796,950 of record NW_028292570.1, on the reverse strand, counting down.
TAAAGAATGCTAAATCTTTTTAATACAGTTAATAA
>NW_028292570.1:12415108-12504571 GCF_029948245.1 Actinia tenebrosa | reverse complement strand
TTAAATAGGTATCCTTTTTAGCATCCTAGGTCAAAGCAAGAAACCGGCCGTGTAGTACGGCAAGCGGTCTTTTTAAGCAAAATAAAAAGAGCGAATCGTCTTGCTTTGAGGGTCTTCAGTAAAGAAAAATCTTCTTGAACACTTAAAAAAAATTCTTACCCACCCAACCATCAAAAGAAAATCCCCGCAACGATGGAATTAATGATAACGGCTTCTTCAACAGTTTTCAAAGCAACGCGGTCGACAGAACTTAAGAAAGTATTGACAAAAGGACAGAAGTATACCATTGTCATAAAAAATAGGATCTTACGTTTCTAACGCCTGTTCCGGCACTGGCGAGCGTGATAATTTGCGGCCTCCCCCTTTACTTTACTTTTGCTTCGTGCCCTCCATTGTAAGTAGAGGCTGCCAAACTTGCTGCAATAAATAGAGAAGCAATTCCGATACTCGCTCCCTGACGTAGCCGGGATTCCAAAGGGAATGTCCAAGTCTTCCTTCCTCCACCTTTTCCCAAAAAATCTTTCTTGCTTTGTTCTTTCTTCCTGTTTCATTACTTTCCGCGAGCTTCTTTCCGTGCTTGCTGAGGCATCTAAAGCCTGGAATTTAAGCCTTGGTAATCTTGTATCTTCTACGGGTGTTGTTCTTCGGTGGCCACTCAGCTTATATTAAGAGGACTTGAAGGACTTGACAAGTAACTGAATGGACGACAATATGACAATGCATAAAAATCGAGAAAGAGAACATTGACAACGACTTGACTAAGTGTATACTAAATTGATGTGACTTGACTAAGTCTGAGGCGGCTTGATCAGGTTACCCAAAAAAACTACCAAAAAAAACAAAAAAAAAAAAAAAAAAAAAATAAATGAAAAAATAGAAAAAATAAAAAAGTAAAAAAATAACAACAAACGGATGAAAAAAAAAAAAAAAAATCATCAGTGCTGCCTGAAGACCTTTGTAACGACATTCTCTAGAAAAAATCCTTCTTGAAAGTCCCTTCCAAGAGTGTTCCAAAGGAACCAGTACCTCCTTCAAAAATCGACATGCAAAAAAAAAAAAAATAAAACAGCATACGACAGAATAAAAAAAAATAACAAAGCCACCGAGCTACTGCCATTAACTTACCGCATTCAAAGACAACCATGCCGCAGGTTATTCATTAAAAGTTCTGGGCGATGAAATAGTCCTCGCGATAATGTCCTTTTCCGCAGTTGCTCCACGTAAAAACGTCTATTAGGGCAGCGCAAGTCCAAGAGAAAAAAAACAATATAAATAAGTTGACAAAATTCGGATGGCGGAGTCTGCTACGACGGATAAAACGTCCGTGTCTTACTTGCAGGCTAAAAAAAAAAAAATAAAAAGGCCTCGTTACGCCTCGAAAAAAATAAATAGACAACTTGCTTAACCTCCTCTTCGACAAACTATTTAGAGCCTGCTCTGGGTACGTTCCTATAAGCCTATCATTACTTTTCTTTTGGGCGACTTCCCCGAAGACACAAGGATGTTAATTGTTCCTTAAGGTTACTCTAAATACGAAAAATTTCGTCTAGAAAAAAACTTTGTTGGGACTAATTGAAAGGTTCATCTAAGACTGCTCAAATATCCATATACATTAGAGAAAAAACATAAATACTTCCAACCTGTAGTATGGAACACCTAACAAGAAAAGGCTCATTTTGGCATTTAAATAAGTAAAAGAAAAAAAAAGCAGTAGCTTTAAATGCCGCATAGTATTCGTGTAACTGTTCCAATTATATAAATACTCAGTCTCGAGAAATCCGCCGTATCGCTTAAGATAAAAGGTTTCCTGGCAATAGTCACCTCCGGCTCGAGTATAAAAAGAAATACGTGACAAAAAAGTGAACCTATTTTTTCCCTAAAGAGGCTTGGGACCCTTGTGAAAAGAAAAAACTGCTGGGAATCAACCAAACGCTGATATTTGGTCAGCCTACCGCTGGGCGATGTTTAAACGAGCTCCGAAATGACGCTCTAATTTTAATACGTCGTCCGCAGGCAAGTTCAATAAAAACATTATGAAGGAGTTCGTCTGTGTCTCTTTAGGGAATTGCTTGTGCCAGAACTTAAAATGGCTGGATAACTCATTAGGGTCCAAAATATCCACAAAGAAGTCGTCGTCTTTCACTCCTATGCCCGTCCAGGTGCGGTTATTCACGTAGGTGGGGCATAATAGCACGACGTAGTCGAAACGGTATCTAAAGGGTCCTAATAGCTGCTCCACTACGAATTGGGTCTTTCCGCAGCCGGTGGGTCCTACTATCAGAGCATTGCAGGGAATATGGTTCGGATCCATTATATATACGATGGACCCAGTGGACGCAGTAAGAAGGATTGCCGCCGACGCAAAAGATAAAAGAGACACCATAGAAATGCAAAGGGAGGAGATCGATCGGCTGCGGGAGCGCGTGCAGGAATTATACGACGAAATGCATAATTTGAAGCGCGCGGAAAGATTTGGTGCGCTGGTGACGATGGCAACGTGGGCGAAAGATTCCGTTAAGGACTTTATGCGGTACCCCTTATAAGGCTTAAATAACACTTAGGTATAATGAAGTGCGAGCAATGTGAAAGGGAGTTCAGCAGCAAGCAAAGATTGCAGTATCACGTCGAAAGACGGGTATGCAGTAAGGAAGTAAACAACGTTACCGTTTGCGAGGACTGTGATGTGCAGTTCAGCAGCGCGCAGGCGTTGGAGTACCATCGTAATAAAAGGGTTTGTTTAAAGAATGTATGCGTGCGCTGCGGCGAGGACGTTACCGACGCCTGGCACCGACATCGATGCCGCAATTACGATCTGCTGGGCGTAGCATGTGAGGAGCACGGCGACGTCGCCGCCCGATGTTGTCCGCAGGAAACCCAAAGGAAGTTAACGCAAAGGAAGAAAGAAATAGACGAAACGTTTGCGGAGTTTGACCGCGTAGAAGGCGTAAGGTGGGAGGATAGGGAATATTGGGAGGCCAACTGTGAGCGCTGCGGCTGTCAAAGGAGCGGTCAACATATTTGGCAGTGCCTCTACGACGGCCAAGGCGGCTTTAAAGAGTACTTAGATCGCTTTGATGCTTGGCATGCCAGTAACGAGGTGGCAAGGAAAGCCCGTAGAAGTTAGAAAGGGACCTAAAATAGTAAGATAGGGTTTGCGCAAAGAGTCTCAAATCCCATTCTTATTTTTATTGTTGTTTGTTAACAATCAACAAGAATAATAGGAACCCCTTTTAAAGGAGGTTGCAGGATAATGAATAAGAACCCTTTTAAAAGAAGAGCGGATCGTCACTACCTTTTTTTTTTCGTCAAGAGATGTCGTAGTAAAGGTTTGTGCAAAGAGTCTCAAAATACGACTTTATTTTTTCTTGTTGTTTTGTTAAGTATCATCAACAAAACAACAATAAAAATAAGGACCCCTTTTTTAAAGGTATATGCTAGCCTACGCAGCCGCCTTCTTAGGAGGATTCGTAATCACCCTTTCAATATATGGACTGTATTACGTGCGAACTACCAGCCGACTGCATTACGACGCCCACTCCTGCACCGCGTAAAAAATACACCTGCCTTCATTGCGGCAAGGTATTCCCCGAAGGATCCTTCGTTGGTCATTGGTGCTCGGCGGAGCAGCGGACCTTATTAGACGTCCTTACGAATGCAGAGGACTCTCAGACTCATACTTAACCACGTCAAATACCCACCTGCCATCCTTTTTACCATGACTCATGACATGGGTAACGTCCTGCCCTTCGATGGCGTACCTTATCCTATCGGGCGCCCAAAGGGTGTATGTTCTTTTTTTATTCTTTAAGACCAAGCGCAGGCGGTCCAAGTCTTCAAAGACCACGTAATTCTTTATCTCGTAAATCTCCCCCACCTGCAAATCCCTCCAGTGCGTTTGTATAAACTTTAACTCGTTAAATTTATCCTTGTCCATATATTCTATGAAATATCTTTAAGTGTGTTGCCAAAGTCTCCGAGGTTTTAAAGCCCTTACAACACCACCTGCAGGGAATTCGTAGGTGTTCAGCATACGTAGTGATCTCCCTGCAAATGACATCGTAGTCGCTGCTTATGAGCACCTTATAGCCGTTTTCTTCATACCTCCGTAAGAGTAGTTGCTGATCCTCAGATAACCTGCCGTTGCCTTTCGGGGTCTTTAGCTCTATGCAGAATCCACGGTAATGTGTGTGCGCATTCAAGATCATTAAGTCGGGTTGACCGCGTTGATATCCCTTCTGCCAGCACTTTATACGTTTGCCGTCTGAATCCTGCAGTTCACCTAGACCAGGGGCTATGAGCATTTGGGGGTAAAACCTGCGGATTACATCCACTACCTTTTTATGTAAGTCGAATTCATTTTCTATTTTGAATACCAACTTGTTTGGACCGTCAAACCGCCTTTCATATTTACCTGTTTTCCTTAGCGCGGGAAGGACTTCTTCGAAGACCCAATCGCGAAACTTAACGGCTTGGGGTAACTTAGAGCTAAATATCAGTTCATACAAACCTGGCTCAGATATGAACACAGAATGTGGGTGCATAGAAGCGCCCTGTTTTAGGGCGCTTCCTAACTCACTCGACCTTTTCTGGTACTTTTCAGAAACGTGCTCCCTGATTGCGTTTCTCGTTTTTTCATATCCTAATGCAGCTGCCACTTCCTTCGCTTTGAAGTACAAAGTTTCGCCTTGCACTATGCATTGCAGTTTGGTGTCGTTGTTTTCGAATACGCGAAGCATTGTATATCTAAGGAATATTTAACCTTAATATGCGACACTTTTAAGTTGATTCATTTCTACGCTCAGTTGCGCGTCAGACACGACGAAGACGTAGCAGTTTATCTTGTCGCTGTCACCCGCGGAGGTGTTCTTGGTGCGTTTGATCTCCAATGTTATGCCATCCTGCGTATTTACTAGACGTAAACCCTGGCCATGTAGGTCTTCGTCGTTAATGGAGCGCATGTCAATCCATAACGCATACTTATCATTAAAGAATTCCTCGGGGCTAATTTGGTCGCCAAACTTGCGCTTTACCTCCCTGTACACGTCTGCGGGCTTTATTCCCTGCGAGTAGACCTTGTTTGGAACGCCGTTGATATTCACGCCGACGTTAGTAATGTTGGGGTTGTGGAACGCTTCGGAGTCGCGCTTACCGGCCTCGTAGGGTTTGGCAAACACCAACATCAACCCCGTAAGACTTCTTCGGGGGAGGTTAATGCTTTGGTTGATAACCTCGTCCGTCTTATCCAGGAAGCTGAACGTCTTATACATCACTACGTGGTCGTAAAGGAATGCCTTTCCGGCACTGTATTCCATGCCAGCGCTACGGGCCAGCTCTTCGCTGTACACGGTCTCGTACTGCAGCTCTAAGTTGGTGATAGAATAGGGATCCACAGCTCCACTGATTGCGCTGTCCATTCCTCCTATAACGTTCGTGGTGTCCGCCAGGGTTACTTCAAACTGTAGCTCGGATAACTGTCTTGGGTAATACACACCATGGTTCGTAATTACTTCAAAGTCCAAAGGGATAACGTACTTGGTACCATAGGCGGTCTTTACCCTTGTTGCGTCTGCTACTGCGGTTGCTCCGCTGGAGTCAGTAGGCGCCGGGTTAGTATCGCTGCGAAGCTTACGAAGGATAACGCTTCCGATTCCCTGCTCTATCTTTTGTGCACGGTCAAAGGCCGTCAACCACAGATCCTTATACGTGGTGTACAGGTCGTACCTATTCAAATCCAAGAGGGATTCCCCTGCGAACTTGATTCTCATCTTAGAGACGAGGTTCCTACCCACATTATTGACGGTATAGCGCTTGTCCTTGGTGCTTGGTTGTATTGCTAGGTCAAACCTTAAAGCCAAGGTACCAGGAACCAATACTAGGTTATCCGTTAGGCGGGGCACGCCTACGTACAGGGTTTCTCCTGGCTTTGCGCTGCTGGGCGTGAATGTGACCCGATGAAAGGTGCGTTCTGCTTTCAGTCCGCCAACCTGCTTAGGTAATGCGTTGGGATTTAACTTTGAGCTTATCATATATAATGGAAGCAGAAGGAACGGATTTTGATCCCCTTACCGAAGAAGGTCAAGCCGACATTAACGACGATGAATTCGACGCATGGACTAAAGACGCGGATACCGACCCCCTAGTTTACGACGCAGCCTTAGAAAACGAGTTCGGCAGGGGGTGGAGACGGTTTAAGGCCGCCTTAAGAGATAAGTGGATATCTAAGAAGCCTAATGAACCCGTTCCTGAGTACTTGCAAATGGAAAACTTAGGTCCAGTACCAGAGCCACCCACGCAAACTTGGATGGAATCGATTACCACGCGCTTAGACGAATCCCTGTCGGAAGACGAAGCTCCTGATTTCGACCGACTGACGGAGCTGCTGCCAGACTGGGATCACAACAAAGCCCAGCTGGAATTCGACGACAGCAACCAATGGGGTAAGGAAATTATCATAGGCAGGCTTCCTAGGAGCGGCTCTAAAGTCTACGTAATTAGAGACGAAAAAGGTAGATACTTCAGTGACCCTAAAATTCCCCCTACCTTGAGAAAGGCCATAGGGGAACCCAACTTAACCACGCAACAAGAATCGGCTAGGGAGGAAATGCAGCTGGATTTCAATAAGATCCTTAACAGGGCATCTAGATTACCAACCTTCGCAGGCGGCTATGGAACATACGAAGAATTAAGGGCGCGAGTAGGGGCGTTAGATAAGTCAGTCCAAGCAAAAACGGAGGAAATCGTTGCGCTGAAATCTCGAAAGGAGGAACTGGAGACTAAGATAAATAAAATGAAGACCTTACCAGTACGCCTTGCCGAGCAAGCCTCTTCTTCGTATAATCTAGCGGAAGCGAATGTGGAATTGGCCGAAATTACTAGCCAAACGGAGGCTGTTAAAAACGACTTAAAACGAATCATGAGGGAACGCGAGGACCTCTTAAGAGCACGCGAGGATTTGGCGGCTCTTAGGGTGTCTTTCCGGAATCTAGAGCTGGAAAACGACGCTCTTAAAGAAAGTTTTAAGGAAATGGAAGACGAATTCATGAGGACAGGCCGAATTACCGCCGAAAGTCATGCCGCCGAAAAAGCCAACCTTCAGCAGCGGATATCTAAGTTGTTAGATGAAAAGACCACTGCCGTGAAGGACTTTCAGAATGCCTTTAGCCGCTTGGCTGGTAAGGATGAGCAGCTAGTACGCATAGGAAATGAATTAGTGGAGAGTCGCGACAGGGAAAGGCGTATTATAGCACAAATGGCTGAAAAGGATCTGGAAATAAGACAACTTCAGCAGACCATCGAAGACCTGCAGGGTCGAATAGAGCGGCAGCAGGAAGTAGCTGTGGACCAAACTCGTACCGAGGAAGAAAGGGAAGCAGCTCAAAGGGAAGTGGAGGCCCTCGAGGTGCGCCTTGCGGAATTGCGGGCTCAAAAGGAAAACCTGGAAAAAGAGCTGGGGCTTACCACCAAGGAAAAGGTAAAAAGAGCCCTGGTGAAGTATGGTATTCCGCTGGCATTTGCGGTTGCTATTTCGAGCGTAGTAGGAGTTATCCTTAGCACGCTTAAGGCTACGGGCGCGGGCGTAAAGAAATTAGGCAGTGGACTAACGGACTTGGGAAAAAAGATGGCAGCCGGTCTTCCTGGGCTGCTGGGTTCGGTTGTTTCCTTGGCACTTAGGGCCGGCGGAGAACTGTTAAAGTTTGTAGGGAATAACATTTGGATCTTGGTCGTCGCTATTGGAGTGGTACTCCTGAAGAAGATGAAGAGGTAACTCCTATCCGACAGGCGCCACCTTCTTAGATGGTTTCTCGTTCTTCTCATTGGGGGCCCTGGGCATTCTCGGCTGGGAATAAGCAAATATGGTATTAGCCCCGGGCTGATAACTTGGCGTTAAAGGCAAGACGCTAATGGTACTAATGGCCTTATGACACCAAGCAGCGTCTACAGCCGTCTCAAGCTTACCATTTATTCGGAGGATACCGGGGTTGGCGCCAGAGTTGGCGGCATCGCTGGGGCGAACCTGAAGCTTTGCATATCGACAATTAGCTATCATATGAAAAGTTACGGGTGTTAAATCTTCTGCGCTAAATGGATCGGGCTCCGACGAAAAATGAACTGGATGTCTGGTATTACCTTTCGTCCTATAAGGCGACAATGGGGCATTGGTCTCGTCTACGATTCTAAAGCCGACATTACAACTCCACCCCGTGTTAATGCTAATAGTGCATATTATCATTCCCAGGCCTCCAACCTTTACCCACAATCCGGTGTCGTACCAATCATCATTTTCGTACTTTCTCTCCTCTAAGTCATGAAGAAACCAATATTCCTTCACGTGTGGGTTCATATATTTAAAGACTAAGCACCGCCAAAGTGCTGATGGTTAAATGGTTATAAGCCGCGTCCCTTTGATCCTCTATACTATTCACGCAAACACTCCCCGTATCGTCTACGCGTATTTGCAGCTTTACCTTCCCATGGCAATCGGCGACCATGTGGAAAGTCCAAGTCGTAAGGTTCTCGGCGCTGCTGGCGTACGGCTCTACGGCGAAATGCACAGGCTCCCTGTTGTTTGTCTTTGTGCGCATAGGCTGTAGTGTACCATTGTCATCGCAGAACCTAAAGCCCACGTTGGCATGGCTGCTCGTACCGATGCAAATACTACAAAGGATTAACTTCTTTCCCGAGTAGTTCAAGTCTACAGACATGCCCGTGACATCAACCCAAGATGCCTGGTTGTATTTTTTCTCGCCTGTGTAAGTCGTATAGACACAATCTACTCCAGCTACGTAGGGGTTGTTCATCGCCATATATAATAGCTCAGACCAATGCTTGCAGCTGCTAGACCGGCTTTTAATAAGTCATGGTCATATTCCTCGGGTATGGTTGGTAACGCGGGAATATGCTTTGATGGTTTCTTTGGTAGCACGTACGCCTTTTTTAATGGTAGCTTCGTTTCGTGCACTTTTTTAGGCTGTTCGACTAAGTGCCTCCTGATGGTGTCGGAGTTCACGTCATTCACCCCAAACTTCATATCCTTGGTTGCTCGTTGAAGTTTGTTGTTGTATCCTACTACAGAGCCAGTATTTATAGATAAATTACTGGGCATTAACCAACAACCCGGGGCTACTGCATAGTCCAGTCGGGCTTTAGAATTTTGTATGGCTAGTTGGTAACGCTGTACGCCCTTGCTAATGTCGCCCTCCAAGATCGAACTTTCGAATAGAATCAAGGCTTCGGCTCGCGTCTCTTCTGCGGCGCCGGTATTTCCCACTATGCTTGATCGGGTGTTTACTTGGGCTCCAAGGACAGAATACACGTAAGCTTCTATGCTGCGGTTCAAACGGGCAAGGCCGGCTTTGGTTAGTCCTTTACCTTCTGGAGGTATGAAATTAAGATATTGCTTCGTTTGCTCGTCGTTGGTAATCTTAATAATCAGTGGATTGGCCCCTGCATACTTACCACCCTCGTCTTTGAACAGAGGTCCATCGCGGACTTCCTTAGTGGTTTTGGCATTTGGTTCGAAGAAGGTGCTACTGTCATGAGTTTCCTTATGATATCCCGTGTTCCATTGTAGATTCAATGCATGAACTTCCTTATCACTTAACACATGTCCACCAATCCCCCAATAAGCCCAAATATGCCCCAGACCATTGTTAGCGCCGGCAGTGCATCGGAAATCCTTCCCTACAGCGCCAAACTCCTTACAAAGTCTGTCATAAGACGGCACGCTGTATTTATTATCTCTTGGATAAAACGTGGCATCTCCCGGTAATGCAATAACACCCATTTCATGTAGTATTCTTCTAACCGTGAAGTGGAAGTGAAACATAAATATTGAATTCTTCATCAAGTTTGCACTTACACCACAGCCGCCAGTGGCACACCAAACCGCAAAGTTTAGTTGCTGCGGCCAATAGCGCATGTTAGGACCACTTAACCATTCATGAGATTCCTTAGCGGTGGTATGATTAATGGGCACGTTTTTGAAGATATCTCGCACCTTTAACGGGAAGGAATGGTCGTTAGAAATCCGCATGTTCAATGTCAAATCCAAACTTGGATGTTTATCGAATGACACCGCGGGTATCGGATAAGTACCGGTACCCAGCAATAATTCCTTTGACCAACTGGGTTCAACATGCGTTGGCGTTGGCTTATGCATTGGCGAATGCTTCAGTTGATTGTCTATTTGCCCCACCAGCGTAGGCTTCAAGTCCGCATTGCTGTACATTCTGGAGCCGTTATAGTAAATACCGTCGGGCCTTCTTTCAAACTTACTAGGGTCTGCATGTGGAAACATCTTCCTAAAGGCCCTCCAGTTCCAATAATCCCTGTTGTCATGATGCGGCTGCGCCGCTATGTTATTTCCAAAAGCGTCGTACATTAGTATATAATGGATGTTATACCATCAGCACCTCCACTTTATCCTGATTTACCTAAGGAGGGACCTAACGAATTAAACGCTGAAAACTTCCGCTTGAATAAGGCAAATCTAATCCTCGCTTACTTAGAGGGTCAAACGAAACACTATGAGGAGGTCAGGAAAAAGTATGCCAGAGCCCGAAGCATACTACATAAAATCGCGATAACTTCCGGCTCCATGTCCGTGGCGTTAACAGGCACCGGCGTTGCTACCTCACTCACCGGGCCTGGAATAGTCGTTGGCGTTCCTTTGGCAAGCGTTGGAGCCGTTTGCGGCATCATTTCCGCTGTTACGACAGGCATTATGAAGCAATTGTCCGGTAAGATATCCAAGCACGACACTCACATAGCCCTAGCAAGAGCAAAGGCTAACACCATCGCCGACTTAGTCTCCCAAGCTCTGCGGGACCGCCGCATAGACGACACGGAGTTTTCTTTGATCCTCGCGGAGGAAAAGAAATACGGCGAATTAAAGTCGGGCAATAAAAAAACCATCGTGAAAGATCTTTCCGAGGAATCTCGCAAACAGATCTATCAGAAGGCAAAAGAGGAGCTCCAAAGAAAACTCGCTCAGTAGACATCACATGGGGATTTCGACTGCACATTTCATCTTCTCGGAATCCATTCTAACAGCGGGTGGTTGGGGTCTATTTGCTGGAATATTTCGTAAATTACGTCGGGGTAATAAGGAATATCCTTATCCAGCCGACAGAATAACCACTCGGCCCTTTGCATATCTGGGACATGAGGAATACGCCTACCGGTAATGTCAGACAAAAGATAGGGAATAGCTTTGTAATATTTCCCTAGCTTTAATTTTTTCAATGTCTTTCGTAGACTTTGCGGCGAGGGCTCTTCTAAGTGGTCTATGATTTTCTGCCTTACTTCATCGTCTAAATATATCGGATGTAAACCTTGAATATGACTCATCCAGTCCCTGAAGTATTTTATTCTCTTATATGGCGTTTTCTTACGACCTCCATTGGCGTAATACTGCTCTCTGGTAGCACTTGGTACGGCATTACGAATATTCTTACCACACTCGTAACACTGTGCTGACGTGTCGTCTTCTATCTGCATTTTTTTACCACAACACCAAAAGGGTTCTGGCTCGCGTATGACAACTTCAGGCCTTAGACAAATTATGCAAATGTCGTTAACAAACTTCTTACATTCATGCATCGTATATCCGACAAATATCTTTCCCTCCGTTTGCGACCCCAACAGAGCAGCAGTAAGGCACATTTCGCGCAGCAGGCTGATCGCGCAAGACCCCCTGACCGACCTCTAAAACCCCACCCCCCCATGGCATTTTTCGACTTGTTAATTTTGGCGATGCAGGCAGTTCGCGAGTCCGCCTTACTGCTGCTAAACCATCTTAAGCGACTACGGCGGTGAGATATCCAAGGAACAGTTACACGAATACATGCGGCACCTAAAAACGCACCAACATTCCAAGATGATCTTCTCTTTGAGGTTTCCGTATTCCATTGACATATATGGACATTGAGCAGCTCTTAGATGAAGTCCCCACACAGTTAGACGAAAGTAACCTCAAGGAACAACTTAACATCCTCGTGTCTTCTGGGAAGTGTAAAGAAATGATAGGCAAGGAACTTACCCATGAACAGGTTAATAAGTTGTCGGAAGAGGAGGTTAAGAAGTTCCATAAGAGGTACGAGGCTGCCCTTGCAAGTAAGACCACGGACGCCGTAGCAGACTCCGCTATCCGACTTGCGACTAAATTGCTTGGACTTGCACTGCCTATAGACGACGTGGAGCAACTGCGGAAGGACATTAGCGAGGACTATGTCATCGCCCAAGAACTTAAGATAACCTGCGGGTGGTTGTCTTTGAAGTGCGGTAAGTTAATGGCAGTCGCCTCTGCGGCACTTCACGTAACTCAGCACGTTGACTTGAAGGAGGTACTAGGTTCCTTCGGAACATCTTGGAAGGACTTCAAGAAGGATAGAGAAGTCGAAAAGGTCTTCCAGGCGGCACTTGCTGAGGTACCTGATCAAGTCGCCTCAAGTACTTAGTCAAGTCGTTGTCAAGTCATTGCCAAGTCATTGTCAAGTCGTTGTCAAGTCACCTCAAGTACTTAGTCAAGTCGTTGTCAAGTCATTGCCAAGTCATTGTCAAGTCGTCATCAAGTTACTTGTCAAGTCCTTCAAGTCCCTTAATATAAGATGAGTGGCACCGAAGAACAACCACCCGTAGAAGATACCAAGATTACCAAGGCTAAATCTCCAGGCAGAGTCGCTGCCGGAAAGAAGCTCGCGGAGATGAATAAAAAGAACAAGGCAAAAAAGGAGGAAAAGGTGGAGGAAAAAGAAGAGGAATCCTTTTGGAATCCTGGGTACGTCATCGGCGCGTTAGGGGTCGCTATAGCAGCAGGCAGCCTTTACTTACAATGGCGGGCTACGAAGCCAAAAGTAGAACCACCAACATATCACGCACCTGTGGAGCCGGCTGTTAGAAAAAGTAAGATCCCTGAAATGGAGTAAATTTATCACCCGTGGCGACCTAGATTTTCCTTCTCGCTTTGTAATATAATGTCGACCGCGTTGTTGAAAACTGTTGAAGAAGCAGCTATTATTACTTCCATTGTTGCGGGTATTGGTTGGGTAGGTAAGAAAGTGCTCAAAGAAGACTTTACTGAAGACCCAAGCAAGAGCTTCGCTAATTTTGCTAAGATGACCGCTGCCGTAGGCGGGGCTATCATGGTAAAGGATTACCTACGGAAGGAAAAGTACCTGCCTAACATATAAATGGCTAGCGTGGTCGCAGGTGGAGTTATTGCAGCTTTAGCATTCACTGGAGCTAATTATGGTGGTCAGTATTTGGATAGATTAGTTAGAGGTGATCGCAGCGGAGATTTGGCCGCCGAAAGGAAAAGGCATGATTTAGCGCTGGAGAAATATCAGCGGGACGTGGCAGCTTGGAATGAAAAAAGACAAGCTTACAGGGATTGGTTGGACAAGAACTACCAAGACAAAATGCAGGCGGATAAGAACTTCGAAAACACAGACTACGCCTTTAAGCTCTATGCGCAAGCACACCCCGCGGCATTAACGGGGTTAAAAAGGCCTCAGTTTAAGGATTACTATCAGCCTTCTAAGAAACAAAAAGACAATGAATTGGTCTTTGTAGGAGTCGCAGGGCTGGCGGGAGGCGTAGCTTTGGCGTATCTAATATAATGATCGTCTTTTTGGAAAGCGACAAGAATGACTTTACCACTTACTTGAATCCTCCCATCAAAGCCCATAAGGTCCGGCTGGTTAGTTGCTCTTTGTACAATTCTTGGTATAACCTGATTAGGGGCATAGTCACTGAGCATACAGGAGGATCTAACTATCAAGCCGTATTGCTGCCCGATGGACATTATACGCCAATCACACTGGCCAAGGAATTAGCAAAACACGGTTATACTCTCACCACAGGATTGCCGCACGAAATGACCCTCAAACATAATATGTCAAATTATTCAATGACTTTTGGAAAGTCTGACCCATTGGGATCTTTATTATGTGCCTCGGGCAAGACAATTACCAACACAGCCATACCTGTGAAATGGAAAGTCGCATCCTCTTACGAAGTCTATTGCGATTTAGTCCATAGTTACAACAATGGAGAAAAGTCTTCTCTTATGTCCAAGTTTCTACCCAAAGGTAATCCATTTGACCTGGTAGAATACACTCCCATTTCTTTGAGCTATGACTTGTCTAATTTGGTAGAAAGCATAAACATCACCATTAAGGTGGACGGAAAGACGGTGGATTTTAACGGACGCAATATCAATCTCGTCCTGGAATTCATATAATGGGCCGCGTAGAGGATAAACTCAAGAGGATTTACTATGGGCCTGAAGGCTATTGGAAAGGAGCGTCGGCCATCAAGAAACTCGCGACCGCGGCCAGGGTATCAGAAGAAACGGCTAAGAACTGGTTGAAAAAACAAACCATCTGGCAGGTTTATCTTCCCGTGCCGAAGTACATTCCCAGGCCCAGCTTTACCGTAAATGCCCCCAATGAAGTTCATCAGGCGGATTTGCTTTTCTTGCCGCACGATAAGGTGAGAAAAAAGACCTATAGATACGCTTTGACCGTAGTTGATATCGCAAGCAGATACAAGGACGCCGAACCCATAACCAGCAAGGATTCTGGGGAAGTCGCAGAAGCCCTAGGTAGGATTTATAAGCGCGTCTTGAAATGGCCCTAGCTGCTGCAAGTGGATGCGGGGACAGAGTTTATGGGCGTGGTTACTAAGACCCTGAAAGACCACAGCACTAAGATTAGGAGAGCCGAAGCAGAGTACCACAGGGGTCAGAGCATCGTCGAAAGATTTAATAAAACCTTGGCCGAGCGTCTCTTTGGGTACCAGTATTGGAAAGAGCTGGAAGATCCCTCCAAGCGCAACAGGGAATGGACTCAGAGGCTCCCCCAGGTCATCGTGGCTTTGAACAACGAGGCGGCCAGGGCTACGGGAATAAAACCCAAGGATGCCATAAAAAAGAAACACGTGGAACACAAGTCCTACGTCAGAAGTTCGAGGGCGGTCTTCCCCCATGAAAAAAAATTAGGTAATGTCACAGTCCGATATCTCTACGGACCGGGTGAATTAGAAGGAGGATCCAAAAGAGCTACGGATCCTAATTGGTCTTTGGAAACTTACCAGATCCGAAGCGTAATAGCTAAGAAGGGTCAGCCCATCTTGTATTATCTTCACGATGGCCCCACACGTGGGTTCGTCATGGAAGAACTGCTTATCGTGTGATGTCCGAATGCTATCGTATGCACTCCGTCATCACACATCCATCGCTTACCGTCAAATGCAGACAGCGACACCTTCTCCTGCGTGACGTTATGTATCTGATGACCATAGCTGCGCAGGCTGTTCATCTTATGCCGCTGTTCCTTGCGTGTTCGTAATACGTTGAGGTAGGACTCGTGCGTAATGTCCTTCTTAACCACGTACTTTTTTACGCCTTTAGCTTTCTTTTCTACGCCGTCTAACTTTAGCACGCTGTACATCTTTGGTTTCAGACCCACGTACTCTACTATGGGTTTTCCTAACATTTCGTCTTTCATCTTCCCAATTACCTTCTTATTCTTCGCAGAGTAAAGGAAGTGCTCCTTCGGGTAACCGCTGGTGTCGTACTCGTCTATGTCGGGGAGGCAGTCTTTGTAAACGTCTTCCGTTTGCACTTCTAGAATTAGGGAGTCGGTGTCTGTGTACAGGAGGCGACAGCGGTCTCCGTACTTTGGCTTAAGCTTATCGTAGTAGAACTCATACATAAGCAGCTTCGATAGATCCAGCACCGTAAAGCCTGTGTAAACGGGCTTGTTTAGTAAGAGGTTTGCCCTTTTCATGTGAATCACGTAGAAGTTCAGCATTTCTACGTATCTAACGAAGCCTGGCTGTGACACGTATGCTTCTGCTTCCTCTTTGGTGCTGACTATTTTTACGCTTACGCGCTTGCGGATGTTCTCCATTGTCTTTCCGAACACGCTGTTGTTCATCAGTTTGAAGAGGTTTTTCTCGAAGTCATTTTTCGCTGCGGTACGCTTTTGCGTGTTAAAGTCAATGTAGGGGCGCATCCAGGGTTCCTGCGTGAATTTTAGGACTCTGTGGATCTTCTCTACGCGCATTCCGTGTCGCACGTAGAACTGCAGGTTGCGGTAATGTACCACATACTTCTTCTTATCCATCAGGTTCATAGTTAGTTTCCTGTACGGTTTGTAACCAGGGCACATTTGCTTTTGCAGCGGACTTAGCTGCTTAAATGGTATCTCTATCGCTTCTGGTGCTAAGGGGAACTCATTGTGTTCGTCGTGCAGGCGCTCTGGGTACTCCAGATCCACTTCTAAAACGTAACCCTTGTCTTCCTCCTTTCCTACCTGCATGTAGAAGTCTATCGGCTTCACTGGATCCCATTCGAAGTCTCTCACAGGTAGGTACTGTGACATTGCCCAACCATAAAGGTTATTCGCATCCAGGTAGTAAATGTATGTGGTTGGTTTCTCTGGGTCGTGCTCTACTAAGGGGTTGTTTGCGCGGGCGTAACGTCGGCTGGGCCCGCATACGCCGCCACGAATACCGTCTTCCATAAACCGATACATGTCGTACTCCGTTAGGAGATCCAACTGCGCATTTGTCTTCTTTAACAAAGCACTCCAGCTGAGCCCAGGAGCCGTGTAGAAATTAGCGGGATCCAATCCGTAATATTCTATAGCCATCTTTCTGAAGCTTTGGAAAACATCTGCAAGCAGCACTACGTCAGACCTTAGGTAGATGTCGTGGTAGTCCCCCATGTTCTCACAGGAGTACTTTTCCCACACGTCTAACGCATGCTGGTACTCCTCATCCTTTATACCGGACTCGTTTAGGGTGCTGTAGAAGCGATCTTTGGGTGGTAGGGACTCTTTGAATCGATCCCAGGAATCCATGTATTCATATGGGTAGACTCCTTTCCTTTCCGCGCCATATTGACTGGAAATGGGAAAGTTGGTGTTATACTTTACGAGGTTTGCTAAGGAGTCCGCCATAAACTGCTGCGAATCTAAGAACTTTAGCTTACCCACAGTTACGGACATGTAGCGCTCTTTGTTGTTGGGTATGCATTTGACGTCGGAGCCGTCTGTTCCTTGTAGTAGCAAATGGGAGTCGTAACCGCGGAGGTTGTGAAAGAACACCGGAATCTCCATGTCTGGATTTACTTTGAAGTTTATATTGCATTTCCAATGAGCCGCTCCTCTGTATTTACCCGTGATGTGGCAGTGATCCCTAACCTTACCCACATAGAAATCCTCAACAAATGCTTTGTGGCAGTGAATGCAGTGCGTGGAGGGCTTTCCCGGCTTCTCACCTTTCTTAGCATACTTCCCGCATTTAAAATGAGCTTCTCCTAGATACTTTCCATCTTCATCCCACGCTTTCTTGGCTCGTCTTCCAAACTGAAGAAGCGTATGTTGGCAAATGTGGCATTTTTTTGCCTTGTTAAAAGCCTCCTGGTTCTCTTTGGTAAATTCCATCTTCTTTGGACGTCTTAATTGTTCTCTAATCTCCCCCTCCTCTTCTCGCAATGCTTCTAGAAACTCATTAGCTGCGTTCTTACCTCGGTAAATCACAGGAGGGTCGGCCTTACCGTCTGATCTGACTACTATGTAACCAAAGGAGCAGATCTCGTGTAATCCCACCTTATTCGTGGCACCACTTTTCTGCTCTTCCTTAGTTATCAACGCTTCAAAGTCTGCATATATCACGTAAGGCACTTGCATCTGCTTTTGATGGTTTGCGTATGAAAGCTCTTTGTCGGTGGGCATCTGGATCCGTTGCGCCACTTCTTCGACTCCGCGGCAGATCTCATCGTGTTTCTTTAGGGCATTTAAGGATGTAAATGACAGCAAGCAGCAGTCACAGAAGTACTTTTTGCCTTTGTGCTTAGTATGTCTGTAGAATAGTCTGCTAATGTGTTTAACCCATGAGTAGTGTCCGCCGTGGTAGAATAAATGTACGCGCTCTCCTTTACTTTTTGACAGAACTAACGGTACTATCGTCTGCTCTCTGACTCCGTAAACGTTAATTGCTAGATCGTTTATTTCCTCAAATATGGGGATGTCTACCAACTGCATGGGAAATTCCACACCATCCCACTCTAAATCATCTGTGGGATACTTACTTGTCCTACAGGGATCCTTCTCTGCTGGATACAGTGCAGACCTGATTGCCCACATAAAGCATCGATTGTCTTCATTCTTCACGTTTACAATAGCCTTCTTCCTTTCTACCCACGTTGGTAGCGGTACGTAACTCCCCCCTCGTATGGGTACGTACCTGGCCATACTTATCTCTATTCCTTCAACCTCCTCTACTGTCCAACCCGATCCTTCTTTCGTGTAGTTAGACAGCGACTCCATTATTGCTTCTAAGGCTTCACTGAGTGACCTATCCAGATTCGTGGATTCTAATATCACTAACGACTTTGATCGCAACATTGCTGTCGTCATTACCTCGTCTTTTGACAAACTTACTTCTACCATTATGCTCGCTTTCAGGGCTCCTAATTCTTCTATACCTTTTCGGAGAGTCCTTTTAACCTTCCTTTCTGACTGACGCCAAAACTGTCTAACGTCAATCTCACCGTTACCGGGTATTGTCACCGTGCTGAAGTTGCTTTGGGATTCCATCTATATAATAGGAAATATTTTATACCTAATACCAAGCACTTTTTAGGTCGTCGTAGTCATACTCACAGTCCTGACAATGCCAAAACAATTTAACCTTAGTCTCAAACTTCTTACCACATCCACAATCATAACTGCTCATACACTTCGTCTTCATTTTCAAATGCTTTTTCAAATCCGCTTCTTTCTTAAAAGTTCTCTTACATTCTTCGCACTCCATATATAGACTAACATATTTAAGTGCGCTGTTGTCCTCAACCACACTTGGAGTGGGGGTCGTCCGTAGGTGGATTTTTGATACGGATCTTGCCCGTGTTGAGATTGCGCTGGAACCCCCATTCCCTATACTACTTTTGCATGACTCATAAATAATGCATATCATTTCAAAAGGTGTGAAAATGACCCAAAATCAGTCAAAACCATGGGCTATAGTACATGCTTTTTGACCGAAAATGACCTTTTTTGCATGTTTCGTAAATAATGCATATCTTTTCAAAAGGTGTGAAAATGGTTAAAAATCATTCAAAACCATGGGCTGTAGTCCATGCTTTTTGCCCGAAAATGACCTATTTTGCATATTTCGTAAATAATGCAAGTGTTTTCAAAAGGTGTGAAAACGGCCCAAAATCATTCAAAACCATAGGCTATATTCCGTGCTTTTTGCCCGAAAATGGTCAAAAGTGCCCTTATTTGCATGACTCATAAATAATGCATATCATTTCAAAAGGTGTGAAAATGGCCCAAAATCGATCAAAACCATGGGCTATAGTCCATGCTTTTTGCCCGAAAATGGTCAAAAAAGCCCTTATTTGCATATTTCGTAAATAATGCATATCTCTTCAAAAAGTGTAAAAATGGCCCAAAATCAGTCAAAACCATGGGCTATATTCCGTGCTTTTTGCCCGAAAATGGTCAAAAATGCCCTTATTTGCATGACTCATAAATAATGCATATCATTTCAAAAGGTGTGAAAATGGCCCAAAATCGATCAAAACCATGGGCTATAGTCCATGCTTTTTGCCCGAAAATGGTCAAAAAAGCCCTTTTTTGCATAACTCATAAATAATGCATATCTTTTCAAGAGGTGTGAAAATGGTGAAAAATCAGTCAAAACCATGGGCTATAGTCCATGCTTTTTGACCGAAAATGACCTTTTTTGCATGTTTCGTAAATAATGCATATCTTTTCAAAAGGTGTTAAAATGGTTAAAAATCAGTCAAAACCATGGGCTATATTCCGTGCTTTTTGCCCGAAAATGGTCAAAAATGCCCTTATTTGCATGACTCATAAATAATGCATATCATTTCAAAAGGTGTGAAAATGGCCCAAAATCGATCAAAACCATGGGCTATAGTCCATGCTTTTTGCCCGAAAATGGTCAAAAAAGCCCTTTTTTGCATAACTCATAAATAATGCATATCTTTTCAAAAGGTGTGAAAATGGTGAAAAATCAGTCAAAACCATGGGCTATAGTCCATGCTTTTTGACCGAAAATGACCTTTTTTGCATGTTTCGTAAATAATGCATATCTTTTCAAAAGGTGTGAAAATGGTTAAAAATCAGTCAAAACCATGGGCTATAGTCCATGCTTTTTGCCCGAAAATGACCTATTTTGCATATTTCGTAAATAATGCAAGTGTTTTCAAAAGGTGTGAAAACGGCCCAAAATCAATCAAAACCATGGGCTATATTCCATGCTTTTTGCCCGAAAATGGTCAAAAATGCCCTTATTTGCATGACTCATAAATAATGCATATCATTTCAAAAGGTGTGAAAATGGCCCAAAATCGATCAAAACCATGGGCTATAGTCCATGCTTTTTGCCCGAAAATGGTCAAAAAAGCCCTTTTTTGCATAACTCATAAATAATGCATATCTTTTCAAAAGGTGTGAAAATGGCCCAAAATCAATCAAATCCATGGGCTATAGTCTATGCTTTTTGCCCGAAAATGACCTTTTTTGCATGTTTCGTAAATAATGCATATCTCTTCAAAAAGTGTAAAAATGGCCCAAAATCAGTCAAAACCATGGGCTATAGTCTATGCTTTTTGCCCGAAAATGACCTATTTTGCATATTTCGTAAATAATGCAAGTGTTTTCAAAAGGTGTGAAAACGGCCCAAAATCAATCAAAACCATGGGCTATATTCCATGCTTTTTGCCCGAAAATGGTCAAAAAAGCCCTTATTTGCATGACTCATAAATAATGCATATCATTTCAAAAGGTGTGAAAATGGCCCAAAATCAATCAAATCCATGGGCTATAGTCTATGCTTTTTGACCGAAAATGACCTTTTTTGCATGTTTCGTAAATAATGCATATCATTTCAAAAGGTGTGAAAATGGCCCAAAATCAGTCAAAACCATGGGCTATAGTCTATGCTTTTTGCCCGAAAATGACCTATTTTGCATATTTCGTAAATAATGCAAGTGTTTTCAAAAGGTGTGAAAACGGCCCAAAATTAATCAAAACCATGGTCTATATTCTATGCTTTTTGACCGAAAGTGACCTATTTTGCATATTTCGTAAATAATGCATATCTTTTCAAAAGGTGTGAAAATGGTCAAAAATCAGTCAAAACAATGGGCTATAGTCTATGCTTTTTGACCGAAAATGACCTTTTTTGCATGACTCATAAATAATGCATATCATTTCAAAAGGTGTGAAAATGGCCCAAAATCGATCAAAACCATGGGGTATAGTCCATGCTTTTTGCCCGAAAATGGTCAAAAAAGCCCTTTTTTGCATAACTCATAAATAATGCATATCTTTTCAAAAGGTGTGAAAATGGTGAAAAATCAGTCAAAACCATGGGCTATAGTCCATGCTTTTTGACCGAAAATGACCTTTTTTGCATGTTTCGTAAATAATGCATATCTTTTCAAAAGGTGTTAAAATGGTTAAAAATCAGTCAAAACCATGGGCTATATTCCGTGCTTTTTGCCCGAAAATGGTCAAAAATGCCCTTATTTGCATGACTCATAAATAATGCATATCATTTCAAAAGGTGTGAAAATGGCCCAAAATCGATCAAAACCATGGGCTATAGTCCATGCTTTTTGCCCGAAAATGGTCAAAAAAGCCCTTTTTTGCATAACTCATAAATAATGCATATCTTTTCAAGAGGTGTGAAAATGGTGAAAAATCAGTCAAAACCATGGGCTATAGTCCATGCTTTTTGACCGAAAATGACCTTTTTTGCATGTTTCGTAAATAATGCATATCTTTTCAAAAGGTGTTAAAATGGTTAAAAATCAGTCAAAACCATGGGCT
Organism: Actinia tenebrosa; assembly: GCF_029948245.1. NCBI lineage: Eukaryota > Metazoa > Cnidaria > Anthozoa > Actiniaria > Actiniidae > Actinia > Actinia tenebrosa. The sequence continues at coordinate 12,482,693 of NW_028292570.1, read as the reverse complement.
ATAGTCCATGCTTTTTGCCCGAAAATGACCTATTTTGCATATTTCGTAAATAATGCAAGTGTTTTCAAAAGGTGTGAAAACGGCCCAAAATCAATCAAAACCTTGGGCTATATTCCGTGCTTTTTGCCCGAAAATGGTCAAAAATGCCCTTATTTGCATGACTCATAAATAATGCATATCATTTCAAAAGGTGTGAAAATGGCCCAAAATCGATCAAAACCATGGGCTATAGTCCATGCTTTTTGCCCGAAAATGGTCAAAAAAGCCCTTTTTTGCATAACTCATAAATAATGCATATCTTTTCAAAAGGTGTGAAAATGGCCCAAAATCAATCAAATCCATGGGCTATAGTCTATGCTTTTTGCCCGAAAATGACCTTTTTTGCATGTTTCGTAAATAATGCATATCTCTTCAAAAAGTGTAAAAATGGCCCAAAATCAGTCAAAACCATGGGCTATAGTCTATGCTTTTTGCCCGAAAATGACCTATTTTGCATATTTCGTAAATAATGCAAGTGTTTTCAAAAGGTGTGAAAACGGCCCAAAATCAATCAAAACCATGGGCTATATTCCATGCTTTTTGCCCGAAAATGGTCAAAAATGCCCTTATTTGCATGACTCATAAATAATGCATATCATTTCAAAAGGTGTGAAAATGGCCCAAAATCAATCAAATCCATGGGCTATAGTCTATGCTTTTTGACCGAAAATGACCTTTTTTGCATGTTTCGTAAATAATGCATATCATTTCAAAAGGTGTGAAAATGGCCCAAAATCAGTCAAAACCATGGGCTATAGTCTATGCTTTTTGCCCGAAAATGACCTATTTTGCATATTTCGTAAATAATGCAAGTGTTTTCAAAAGGTGTGAAAACGGCCCAAAATTAATCAAAACCATGGTCTATATTCTATGCTTTTTGACCGAAAGTGACCTATTTTGCATATTTCGTAAATAATGCATATCTTTTCAAAAGGTGTGAAAATGGTCAAAAATCAGTCAAAACAATGGGCTATAGTCTATCCTTTTTGCCAGAAAATGACCTATTTTGCATATTTCGTAAATAATGCATATCTCTTCAAAAAGTGTAAAAATGGCCCAAAATCAGTCAAAACCATGGGCTATAGTCTATGCTTTTTGCCCGAAAATGACCTATTTTGCATATTTCGTAAATAATGCATATCTTTTCAAAAGGTGTGAAAATGACCCAAAATCAATCAAAACCATGGCCTATAGTCCACGCTTTTTGCCCGAAAATGACCTATATTGCATATTTCGTAAATGATGCACATCTTTTCAAAAGGTGTGAAAATGGTCAAAAATCAGTCAAAACCATGGGCTATAGTCCATGCTTTTTACCCAAAAATGCCCAAAAATGCCCTATTTTGCATCCTTCATAAATAATGCATATCTTTTGAAAAGGTGTAAAAATGGCACAAAATCAATCAAATCCATGGACTATAGTCCATGCTTTTTGCCCGAAAAAGACCTATTTTGCATCTTCATAAATAATGCACATCTTTTCAAAAGGTGTGAAAATGGTCAAAATTCCGTCAAAACCATGGGCTATAGTCCATGCTTTTTGACCGAAAGTGACCTATTTTGCATATTTCGTAAATAATGCATATCTTTTCAAAAGGTGTGAAAATGGTCAAAAATCAGTCAAAACCATGGGCTATAGTCCATGCTTTTTACCCAAAAATGCCCAAAAATGCCCTATTTTGCATCCTTCATAAATAATGCATATCTTTTCAAAAGGTGTGAAAATGGTCCAAAATCAGTCAAAACCATGGGTATAGTCCATGCTTTTTGCCCGAAAATGGTCAAAAATTCCCTTTGTTGCATAACTCATAAATAATGCATATCTTTTCAAAAGGTGTGAAAATGGTCCAAAATCAATCAAAACCATGGGTATAGTCCATGCTTTTTGCCCGAAAATGACCTATTTTGCATATTTCGTAAATAATGCAAGTGTTTTCAAAAGGTGTGAAAATGGCCCAAAATCGATCAAAACCATGGGCTATAGTCCATGGTTTTTGCCCGAAAATGACCTATTTTGCATAACTCATAAATAATGCATATCTTTTCAAAAGGTGTGAAAATGACCCAAAATCAAGCAAAACCATGGGCTATAGTCCATGGTTTTTGCCCGAAAATGACCTATTTGGCATATTTGGTAAGTAATGCATATCTTTTGAAAAGGTGTGAAAATGACCCAAAATCAAGCAAAACCATGGGCTATAGTCCATGCTTTTTGCCCGAAAATGACCTATTTTGCATATTTGGTAAGTAATGCATATCTTTTCAAAAGGTGTGAAAATGGTCCAAAATCGATCAAAACCATGGGCTATAGTCCATGCTTTTTGCCGAAAATGACGTATTTTTCATATTTGGTAAGTAATGCATATCTTTTCAAAAGGTGTGAAAATGACCCAAAATCGATCAAAACCATGGGCTATAGTCCATGGTTTTTGCCTGAAAATGACCTATTTTGCATCGTTTATAAATTATGGATATTTTTTTCAAAAGGTGTGAAAATGACAAAATCAATCAAAACCTTGAATTATTCATTTGTGTTACTCGCTCAGGATAACATAAAAACGTTTTTTAATGATATAAATTCACACTTTACAATATTCTCAAAGCTTGACAATATTTTAATATATATTCTTAATCTGAATTAGTTGTCCCTTGATACATTGCGAAGCATGTTATTATATCAAGGTTAATCACGTGAGCACAGATATCCAAATGAATTATGAATAGTTTGTTTATATTGTGATCACGTGTTGATGATGACGTCACATCAAAGTCAGATTGTGACGTCATTTACTAATAAGTTTTTAAGATGAGCCTTGGACCTTAACCCAAACTTGTTCGTGTTTATCGAGTGATCTATTAATCTTTAATTCAATATACCGTATCAAAATATGGCGACTAATTTGAATAACTATTGTTCTGTACCGACCTGCCACTGACTAGACTGTCATGCATGTGAAAACGCTTTTATGCTTCCATGTAAACACCAGGCTAGTCAGTGTAGAACAATAATTATTTTAATTTTAATTTTATCATTCATGTTTCGAATGGAGGATGGAGGGATGGATAGTAGTCTTGAGAAATCTAGTCAACCAAGATGGCGGCTATGACGTCACATATGTCATATGCATAGACCATAATTTTTTATTCCAAGGCACACGTTACATTCCCTTGTGTATACTTTTTTCTCTATTTGAAAGATTCGAGAATCATTTGATTTTTAATATAACGAATTGCAAAAAAGGTTGAAGGGTGTTGGGAGACATTCATTCCCTGACCCCTCCCCCCTCGTGCCTCCCATAAAACATGAAAAAGAGGCTTTGCAACATCACGTGATGGCAGCCATGACAGGAGGCAGGAACAATTGAATCCCGTCTAATCTGATTTACATGAGCAAGAATTCAGTTTCCCAGGGGAGAAAAAGACGTGCCATATGTCATGGCTGATATCACGTGATAGTTCAAAGCCTATATACTCCTTAAGACAGCTAACGACTATCGTGACGAAAGCTGAAGACATTTTTTAAAGCCAATAAAAAAATCCTTATTTCTAAAATTCCAGCGATAATTTTCAAAGACAGGTTATTTTAAAAAAGTGAATGTAAGAATGGTCATGAAAAGCCTAGATTTCTTGGTTTTTTGTTTGCTTGACATAAAAATGAATACGTCTGAATGAATGGCTAAAGTAGAGGCTTTGCACCATCACGTGCCCATCCCATAATACAGCTTGAGCTGCCTGTGGTTGGATGGTAGAACAATAAAACCCCTTTGCTCTTGGGAATTGAATTCTTCCTCATGTAAAACGATGGTATTGTTCCTGCCATCTAACATGGCTGCCGTCACGTGATGGTGCGAAGCCTCTACTGGACGCGTATATTTGTTTTACTTAAATGATAACTAAGTTAAAAACCTAATATGAGCTAAAACTGATAAATAAATGCTCCATTAAAACAACTTAGAGTTATTCTACTGAACCCGTGAAACGAGAAATAATGATCATTCATAATGAGAAGAGATAACTACCTAAAAACTAGTGTGAGCTGCGTCGGTGTTTCTAATGAAACAGTAATGATGAAAAGGTAAATTATACACCATGAAAAGATGAAAAAACTTACTGACGTTTCGGACTCTAGTCCTTCGTCGGAGTAAAAGAGAAAGAGATGGTAGAAAGGACTTCATCAACTCGTGATGGTCATATGGACAAAAGAAAACGATGGAACTACTGTTTGCACGGGTTTTCAGTAAAACAAATCCAATCAAAAAATGAAACTTAACATAAGACTGGGCTGTGCCAGTCCCTCACCACCACAGGGATTCCATACTTGAATTACAGTTCCGTGATAGGCGTTCGTCTTGTTCCTCCGTTTGAAAGCCTCAGGAGTTCATCTTTTATTGAACGAATAAGTGGCTGAGGCGCCTGTCCTAAGCCACTACTCCGCTGACCATACTGATCGTTCATGTCAATGACTGTGTCACGTGAGTTGACGTCACGGTATCCAGGGTCTTTAGGAGGCGAGGTTCCCAAGGCACCGGGATAGTTGGACTAAAATTTAAAAAAACATGACAAAAGTTTTATTAAAGTTTCTTGAATTTAAAAATGCAAATTAGCATGATAATCAGATGGTTGCCATGGTTACCTTAGCTAAGTCAGGGTACAGGTCTTCCATTGTGTCTTCTGCTGTATATGGACTCCATATTGGACCTCCCTGTGGGATAATAAGGATTCATATTAATGCTGTTTGGCGTTTGAGCTTCCTGTGTTAGGATTTGGCCGCAAGAGCCTAGGTCGAGCAGATTAATACTGCTCAATTAACTAATAATGAACTAATATTGACAATATTAACCAATATTGATGGTATTGATAATGATAACTAACCATATAATCCCTCTGCTGTTGTACTGGTGTTATATAGACATTCTGTCCATGTGGGTCGGTATACGTGTAGGTTGGGTTGTGGCCACCTTGATGAAGGAAACCCATTCGTTGGTTAATGTACCTGAATAACAATGAGTTAACAAGATAAATACAATGTTCTCAATTCAGGGTGGGGTAGGAATATGATATACATTCCCCCCCCCCCCCCCCCCCCCGGGATAATATTAAGTAACATTATTCCATACCGTTGTCTATCGTACGGATCCCAGACAACCACTGGCTCATTAGTTACAAGGGGCGGTCGCATAGGAGGACGTACTGGGTAACCAGGCCCGATGGGTGTCTGTGGTAAACCATGAGGAAATCCACCAGTGTTGCCCAGTCTTCTCCTCTGTCTTGGTGTAGGCTCGGATGCTCTGCCGTGTGCCGGAGCAGGTTCTGGTAAAGCTGGCGTACTCCCAGCAAATCTTGCAGGAGCTGGAGGTCGATTATAATAGTCACCAGGCCCCTGTAGTGTCGCGGGCCTTTGTTTTTGTTTCTGGGATAGAGGCCCTAGCAACGAGAAGGCGTCGTCAAGGAGCGTGTGCATACGTTTCCTTGTTTCTTCCATGCTGATACTAGACTCGTCACTAGACTCTCCCGACTGGTCTTCGGTTTGGTCTTCATCTTTTGGAGGCTGCGAACAATATCAAAGTTAATTACTAGCTGTGATGATGATGATGATGATGATGGTGATGATGATGATGGTGATGATGGTGATGGTGGTGATGGTGATGATGATGATGATGTAGGTGATTATGATGATTTTTATGACGATATATCAATACCTGTTTCATAGTGTCTTCGGGACTAGGGTGTTGTTTGTAACTCTTCAATTCAATCGCATCTTCATCTGTAGCCACACTATCAGCTCTCTTGGATCGCTGAGGCTTTCGTCGTTTACTTCTGCACAAAAACAAAAATTAACAAATATACTTCTACATGATGATGATGATACCATGATGATGACAATGATGGTGAATGGTAGTGATGATGATGATGACAATGATGGTGACAATGATGGTGAATGGTAGTGATGATGATGATGACAATGATGGTGACAATGATGGTGAATGGTAGTGATGATGATGATGACAATGATGGTGACACTGATGGTTAATGGTTGTGATGATGATGATGACAATGATGGTGAATGGTAGTGATGATGATGATGACAATGATGGTGAATGGTAGTGATGATGATGATGACAATGATGGTGAATGGTAGTGATGATGATGATGACAATGATAAAGACAATGATGGTCGTGATGATGATGATGACAATGATGGTGAATGGTCGTGATGATGATGATGACAATGATGGTGAATGGTAGTGATGATGATGATGACAATGATAAAGACAATGATGGTCGTGATGATGATGATGACAATGATGGTGAATGGTCGTGATGATGATGATGACAATGATGGTGAATGGTAGTGATGATGATGATGACAATGATAAAGACAATGATGGTCGTGATGATGATGATGACAATGATGGTGAATGGTCGTGATGATGATGATGACAATGATAAAGACAATGATGATCGTGATGATGATGATGACAATGATGGTGAATGGTCGTGATGATAATGATGACAATGATGGTGAATGGTCGTGATGATGATGATGACAATGATGGTGAATGGTAGTGATGATGATGATGACAATGATAAAGACAATGATGATCGTGATGATGATGATGATGACAATAATGATGATATCAATGATGGGGATAATGATGTTGACGATGATAACGACGAAGATGACAATGATGGGGATAACAATAATGATGATGATGACGATAATGACAATGATGTGGATAATGACGATGATGATAATAACGACGATGACATCGATGGGAATAATGGTGGTGGGAAACCTGTGGTATACCATAATACTAACCTACTGAAGGGATCCAGAGGCCTGGGATCCAACACTTGTTCCAGTTCATCTCGTGCCCAGGCCCTCCTCTCACGATCTTGGACGGGAGTCACCTTGTTCTTTCTTTCTCTTTGTCTTTTTTTGTTGCGCAATCTCTCCATATCAGCCTGAGAGAAATTGCTTTGTAATTTAATTCTCTTGAGATTGAGTGATTCAAGTCCATCCCTTCCATGAGAATGAAAGGACAAGACATGGCGGCCATGTTGGATGACATTACAACAGACACCAAGACCTAATCTATGGTTTGAGTTAACCAACATGGCGGCTGTGACGTAACATACACACAGCCCTGCAATAACCTCTGGGCTGATCTAAGTCAGAGCATGGTTAACTCACAGATTAAACCCTGAAACGACCTCTGGGCTGATCTAAGTCAGGGCATGGTTAACTCACAGATTGAACCCTGAAACAACCTCTGGGCTGATCTAAGTCAGGGCATGGTTAACTCACAGATTGAACCCTGAAACAACCTCTGGGCTGATCTAAGTCAGGGCATGGTTAACTCACAGATTGAACCCTGAAACAACCTCTGGGCTGATCTAAGTCAGAGCATGGTTAACTCACAGATTGAACCCTGAAACAACCTCTGGGCTGATCTAAGTCAGGGCATGGTTAACTCACAGATTGAACCCTGAAACAACCTCTGGGCTGATCTAAGTCAGGGCATGGTTAACTAACAGATTGAACCCTGAAACAACCTCTGGGCTGATCTAAGTCAGGGCATGGCTAACTCACAGATTGAACCCTGAAACAACCTCTGGGCTGATCTAAGTCAGGGCATGGTTAATTCACAGATTGAACCCTGAAACAACCTCTGGGCTGATCTAAGTCAGGGCATGGTTAACTCACAGATTGAACCCTGAAACAACCTCTGGGCTGATCTAAGTCAGGGCGTGGCTAACTCACAGATTGAACCCTGAAACAACCTCTGGGCTGATCTAAGTCAGGGCTTGGCTAACTCACAGATTGAACCCTGAAACAACCTCTGGGCTGATCTAAGTCAGGGCTTGGCTAACTCACAGATTGAACCCTGAAACAACCTCTGGGCTGATCTAAGTCAGGGCTTGGCTAACTCACAGATTGAGCTCTGAAACAACCTATGAGCTGGATGGAACCCTATACAACCTTGGGACTGATCTAGGTGATATAATTTATAGTGTCAAAAAACGTGACGCATGAGAACAGCTGCAGAAATCATTACCTTTTGTTTGAGTTCTTGTTGTGCTGCTTTGCTTCGTCGTTTAGTTTTTCTTGGCGTCTCGTCTTCTTGGTCATCAGTTGGTGGCTATCAAGAATACACACAGTAAAGAGGTTAGCTAATGAATGCATACTTCTTGTGCGTGTTATTAAGATAATAATAATGTATTATTTCTATTGCGCATGTTCCACTATGAGATGTTCATGCACATGCGCATTACGAACATTACAAGTCTGTAATAGTTATATTATAACACTGATTCCTCGCACTGTGATTGGTCAACGTATGGTAGCGACTGTGTTAATTTACAACAGAACAGTTTTAGTATGACTGTGAAAAGCTCACGGCACGAATGCGATCGTGACACAAGGCACACACCAGACCAATCACATCGTATGAGAATTCATTCGTCATCCAATCAAATGCTTGCAACACGCTATTGTCACGGCGTGGACACGGACATGCGGATGTCACAGCACATCCAGACCAGTCACGAGACAACTATCAAATATCCTCCAATTAAAATTCGAGAAAATATCACGGTCTATATCAACACTTACAGCAATAAGAGAAGTGTGTTTGTTGTGAATGGGTGGAAGAGAGGAGACTGGGTGCACTGATGACCGGAAGCGAACAGGAACTTGAGGCTGATTACCGCTGGACCCACCCATCACAGCCACCGTGGGCACCTGCGCGGCAGAAAACTTAGTCTGGTCTGTCCTTGTTGTGGCGATGCTCTCAGCTTCAGATTCTGATGACCCGGTTTCAGTTTCTTCATGTATTTTTTGAGGTGTTTTACGGGGTGTTGATCTTACAGGTACACTGATTGTCTGCCTGTTCATTCTGGGTCCTGGTTGTGTTGTGTTGACTCTACTCTGCGATGTACTGCTCATCGTGATGAAACTGTTGTCGTAATCTTCATCTTCTTCGCTCTCCTCGTATGCCGCGTTTGTCCTGCTAAAGAGTTTTTAAAAACTGTCTTACTTTACGAAGGGCTTGTCAAGTTTTCTACCTTGCTGCGGTTTCCGAAATTCTGCGAACGCAGACAATTCAACGGCTTGTTGTAAAACTGGTTTTTACTGCCGCAGTTCGATAACATATAAGGTATTATTTTTGATTGGCGGCAGGGGAATACCAAATTTCAGCGCAGAATATAGAAAAACGCAGTAAATCAACCAAGTGTGTGGTACCATCCCGATCTATTATCCTTTATCCAATATGTCTTTCTAATCGATCAATAGACAAACATTTTCTTTTGATGACTGAGTAGTCGATAATTACTCATACAACTAGCTCAGCACATCTGTCTGATAAATAATTACTCGTACACCTATAACTCAGCATATCCCCCGGCGGGGTACTCCCCTATATTTGCTATACGGGTATGTGCCGCCCTATAGGGTATGGTTTTTAGGCTTTTGGGTCTGGGGTAGGGTATCATTTTTTGACATTTTGTCTGGGATAGGGTATTATTTTAGTCTGGGATAGGGTTACGATTTGGTCGTTATTGTCTGGCGAATAGGCTACGCTTTCTGCCGACACAAAAACAATAAAAATGTTAGTAAATATTGATTGCAATCGATTGTAAAACCGTCTTTTCCGTCTTTTAGTCTGGGATAGGGTGTACAATTCTTAGTTTTAGTCTGGGATAGGGTATGTAAAATCAAAATTTTAGGTCTGGGATAGGGTCAGGGTTTTGAGGTCCTGGCGGCACACCCCTACCCAAGCTGGGGTGGTAGTACCCCCCCCCCCCCCCCGGGGCATATCTATGTGATCAATAATTACTCGTACAACTAGATCAGCGTATTTGTCTGATCGATAATTACTCGTTCAAACCTTACCTGGACATATCTGCTCGTTTCTGCATGGAAGTTTTGGCGACCTTTCTTCGTAACGATGTCTCGCGCTTCGGAAGGTTTTCGTAGCTTCTGTCGACAACTGCCGACATGTTGGCGATCTTAGACATTGGTGGTTTACTCTCTGCATACCGTACCTCGTCCTGTGTTTGCATGCGTTGCTATGGAAACAATATGAGTGTTTTAGGTTAAAGGTGTCCATTCAAGATACTCGGAAAAGACTGTAGAATAAAAGAAAAGGGGAAAGAAAGAGTGGAAATGAAATGAAAAAAGAAAAGGAATAGTCAGGGACGAAAAAAAAAAAGAAGAAAAGAAATAAAATGAAAAAAGGAAGACAATGGAGAGAAAAGAGAGAAGGAAAGAAAAGCAAAATGAGGACGAAATAGAAAAAGAAGAAAAGCAACGAAAGGAAAAGAAAAAGAAAATATGCAAGGAATGGAATAAAAATCCAATAAAAATTCCGTAAAAAACAACAACATGAGTTGAGTGTTGTATGTTGTAAATATAGAATGTAGTGGTAGTGCGTGTGGAGGGAACCTTGCAGAGGATCCCCTTACAGGAAATGATGGGTATAAAATATAAAAAATCAACATGTGAGTTGAGTGTTGTATGGTGTAAATATAGAATGTAGTGGTAGTGCGTGTGGAGGGAACCTTGCAGAGGATCCCCTTACAGGAAATGATGGGTATAAAATATAAAAAATCAACATGTGAGTTGAGTGTTGTATGGTGTAAATATAGAATGTAGTGGTAGTGCGTGTGGAGGGAACCTTGCAGAGGATCCCCTTACAGGAAATGATGGGTATAAAATATAAAAAATCAACATGTGAGTTGAGTGTTGTATGTTGTAAATATAGTATGTAGTGGTAGTGCGTGTGGAGCAAACCTCACGGAAGAGCCACGTATGGGGAGTGGTGGTTGTAAAATATAAGTTTATAAGTTTACCCTATTTGTTTTTCTCAGATACTCTGGTGTTTTCTGTACAGCAGGTTGTACTTTACTCTGAGGAGCACCACTCCTCCATCTCCAGTAAATCAGTAAGATAATTATGATGATTAGGAAGATGGGGCCTAGTACTGCGCCGATGATCCAGTACGGGATAACCACAGGGGGAATGGTGGCGGGAGGAGTCTCGGTTACCTTGGGAACCACTACTGGACGAGGACTGGTAATTATCTATGTATATATCAACACATAATGAAAGAGGAATGAATAGGAAGATGAGAAATAGTGGATGGGAACGTATAGACAGGATTATCTTTCTCTTCACGTCATTCTCTTGAGTATTTTTTTTTCATCAATAACGTTTTTACATTTCAGACCACATGTCACTCCCTTAAGTATTATTTCTTTCTTCATCAGTAATGTTTTCCATTTCAGACCACATGTCATTCCCTTGAGTATTATTTCTTTCTTCATAAGTAATGTTCTCCCATTTCAGACCACATGTCATTCCCTTGAGTATTATTTCTTTCTTCATAAGTAATGTTCTCCCATTTCAGACCACATGTCATTCCCTTGAGTATTATTTCTTTCTTCATAAGTAATGTTCTCCCATTTCAGACCACATGTCATTCCCTTGAGTATTATTTCTTTCTTCATAAGTAATGTTCTCCCATTTCAGACCACATGTCATTCCCTTGAGTATTATTTCTTTCTTCATCAGTAATGTTTACCCATCTCAGACATTCCCTTCCCTCATGAAGGAGTTAAACTGACAACTAGCTTACCGCGTATGGACTGGTAATGAGTGACATCTCATTTGTTGTCAGCCTGTTCATGACTGCCGTAGCGTATGTTGCATTAGCAACTTTACCAGAGTCAAAAATAAAGAATGTCACATCAGCAAAACTACTGGATCCGTTCGCTGCCGTTATGTTCACGATCTGTTAAAAAAAGAAATTAGTGTCACGCATCACACAAGTCACACGTCAGCATGGATGGCGTACGCTGCTAATAAGTTGTATTTCAACCCGCTGTGGGTCCAACCGTTTAGGTTGCTGGTTCAAACCTTGCCGACGTCATATGTGACTTTAGTTTGTTTGATGTGTTGTTTTCTCCCTTGCCACGAGGGTTTTTTTCCGGGTTCTCTGGTTTTCCTCTCTTCGTAAAAATCAACATGTGAGTTGAGAGTTGTGCGTATAAGATATTCGAACGTTGTGGTAAAGCGTGTGAGTGAACTCGAAGATATTACTCTCAAATCTGAATATACATTACACAATACAAAATATACTTACCGTAGCACTAACACTACCAATAGCTCTTCTCTTTCTCCTTGAGCTCCCCTTAGCTTTACCCGTGATGTACGTCATGGCCAGCTTATCACCAAGTTCATTATTGAACGCTGGGTCTTGCATCTTGGATGCTGACGCTGCGATACGGGTTATAATGTAATCAGTCTGTTCACCTCGTAATGACTCATCCGTGTACGGACCAACAATGACCTGGAAAACAGATAATTGTTACCATGGCAACCAAGACTTCTACTAATATCGGTTACCATGGAAACGGAAAAACCCAATCCTATAAGTGGGTAGTTAACTGCCACATGTTCGATCTCAAACACGATTGTTACCATGGCAACCAGCACTTTTTATACCGTTTCCATGGCAACTAATAATCGGTTACCAGACATACCTGTTCCTGTAAGTGGGCTGTTAACTGTGTCACGTGTTCGACGTCAAATACTTTGACGACTGTTGCGGCAGGCACTTGTTTGCCGTCCTCCGTGATGTAGAACTGCACGTACACGTGTTGGGTTTTCTCCAGCAGAATCACGTGGATCTGGAGGACAACACAAACATTAGTAGATACTCTTGTTATCAACATTATCACAACCTCACTGTCATCATCATCACCATCACCATAAATCATCATCACCATTCATCATCATCATCACAATCATCAACACCATCACCACCATCACCATCACCAATCATCATCATCACCATTCATCATCATCATCACAATCATCAACACCATCGCCATCACCATCCATCATCATCACCATCATCATCCATCATCATCATCCATCATCATCATCATCAACACTATCACCATCATCACCTTTGTCATCCAACATCATCAACATCATGTAATCATCATCCCCATCACCATCACTATCACAATCATCATTATCACCAGCATCATTATCATCATCACCACCATCATCATCATCTTCCATCATCATCACCAACACCATCATTTCATCATCATCACCTTCATCTTCCATCATCATCATCACCACCATCATCATCATCATCTTCCATCATCATCACCATCATCATCACCAACACCATCATTTCATCATTTCATCATCATCACCTTCGTCTTCCATCATCATCACCAACATCTCATCATCATCCCCATCACCATCACAATCATCATTATCACCAGCATCATTATCATCATCATCATCACCTCCACAATTCAGTACAGTTATTCTCTTACCGTAGCAGTAACCATTGCTGCAGTGCCTTTCTCCTTTTTATAATATGAAGCCAGCCTCTCTTCCATTGCTTTTTTGTTACTCGGTACAGACAAGTTCCTATTAATTCTCTCGAATATCATTGATACAAGAACACTCTGAGGAGGAGGGGTTGGGGCCACAAATGGTTCTGGTCTGCTGATAACCTGTTATATGTAAAACTATTAAGATTTTTGCACGGATAAAAATTTTCAAAAAGAAATAAAAAAACATGTATTTTTGGGCTATATAAAACAAACAAATCCTAAAACCGTTTGCAAGATTAACAAAGTGTAGTGATTTCGTAAAAAAAAAAAATCTCCTAGATTTAAGTGCATACAAATATAGCTGCTTAGCAACTGCAATGCCATGGTTACCTTCCAAACTCCTATGGAAGACAAGTTAGTGATCTTGTCATACTCTGCAACAGCTTCGACAGCAGATAATGTCTTTCCATTTCTGGCAATGCTAAAAAGTACTACAGCATCTGTGGATAGGGGGTTTTGCCTCGTGATGTTATAAATCTGTGAGAACAAATAAAGCAACATCAAAAAATATATATATTATTTTTATTATTCCACATCTAAATGCTAAAAAAAACCACTAAAATAAAGCCAATGATGATTTAAACTTGACCTGAAAAAATAAAAACTTAAGAAAAAAAAGAATAATATTTAGAAAATTTATCTTTTTGTTTTGGACCTGGAAGTTATTTTCCCATAAGAGTGACGTCATGCCTAGAAGCTCTATTTCAAGTGTACAGTATAAAATACAAAAATTAGCTTTCTTCAGTGATATTCATACTCTACTTAAAAGTATGACTGAAAAATGAACCACTGTGATTGGTGGAAACAATCTAACAATACAATGCCACCTCTGATTGGTTGAAACATCCAACAATACAATGCCACCTGTGATTGATTGAAACATCCAACAATACAATGCCACTTGTGATTGGTTGAAACATCAAACAATACAATGCCACCTGTGATTGGTTGAAACATCAAACAATACAATGCCACCTGTGATTGGTTGAAACATCAAACAATGCAATGCCACCTGTGATTGGTGGAAACACTCCAACAATACAATGCCACCTGTGATTGGTGGAAAAACTCCAACAATACGATGCCACCTGTGATTGGTGGAAACACTGGGACAATACAATGCCACCTGTGATTGGTGGAAACACTCCAACAATGCGATGCCACCTGTGATTGGTCTGACATTACACCATTTTGTTTAGTACTGTAACATAGATCATAACATACATTTTGTCACAAACCTTTGCATCAGTTCCATCAGTTGCTCGTCTCTTTCTTCTTGCTGCACTAGCACTATTATATGTTTCTTCCAGTCCTGTGGAAACATTTTTTCTCACATCCTCAGTATTCACGTCAACATCACGAGGAATCTGTAGCGTTGTCTTTATCAATGTACTGTTGTCAGGAATTGGTGCTGTTGTTGGCCTTGCTGTTGTTGTTGTTAAGGAAGTAGTGACCACACTAGAGGTTGTCATGACAAAGGCACTCATACTGGGCGAAATGGATGTGCTAGTTAGCATAAGCGTACTTGACGCCTGACTTGCTGTGACATTGAACAAACTGGTGCTGGGGTGAGGAGAGACGTGACTGGATGAATTGATCATGGCTGATGACGTAACACCCCCAATCGCACTTAAACTAGTAGTACTTGGATACACAGTGCTGTTTGTTGTTGCCATAGAAACTACACTTGATACAACTGTTGCTATTGGTGACAGCGAAGTAGTATTGACAGCAATACTCTTTGAAACAGAACCAGTTGTTTGTGTAGAATTTAAAATTGGAGTTGCATTCACTGGTGAAGATGAGCTTTTGTGTTGTGAAGTGACTGGGGCAGATGTAGCATTGATAATCAAAGAGGAGGTTGTCACTGTTACTGCCGCTGTTGTTATAACTGTTTGTACCAGAGTCGAGTTCATCTCAAGAACAAGAGACTTGAATGGAGCAATACTGCTGAACGTCATAATACTAGTGTTGCTAATACTCTGAGAAGACGTCCCGTAAGCTGTTGTTTGATTCAATGTAGTAACTAATGAAGGAGTTGGTACAATAGATGAGTGCATCACTCGTGTAGTATAGACCACATAGCAGATACCAAGGCTTGAAGTGGTCAGTAAGATATTCTTTCTGTGCGAAGAGGACTCTATACTACTTGTAACATCACTTGTTTGAGGAGGGTTTGGTGAAGTGAGTAGAGGTGTAGGATGAATGGATGTCGGTGTTAAGGTAGGAATGAATATGGGACTTGTTGTAGTAGTGTTTGCCACTTGTGATCTGCTAACTTTGACATCAGATGAGGTTGATGTCACATCACGACTCTTAGATGCCAACGATGGAGAAAAACGTGTTGATAGTCCACCACTTGATGTGTGAGATACTTCAGTATTGTTAAGGTAGCTAGTAGAGTTCACAGATGTTGGCATGACAACTGTGTGAGATACTTCAGTATTGTTAAGGTAGCTAGTAGAGTTCACAGATGTTTGCATGACAACTGTATGAGATACTTCAGTATTGTTAAGGTAGCTAGTAGAGTTCACAGATGTTGGCATGACAACTGTGTGAGATACTTTAGTATTGTTAAGGTAGCTAGTAGAGGTCACAGATGTTGGCATGACAACTGTGTGAGATACTGCAGTATTGTTGATTTTAATAGTAGAGGTCTCAGATGTTGGCATGGCAGCTGTAGGTGTCATGACAACAGTTATAGGTGGAACAGTGCTACTGTCATTGCTATTGAATGATCTGCTTGATGGAATCAATGTGTAGTTGATGCCGAAGGAGGTTGGAGTCAATTTTGATGCTGTAATTGACACACTTGAAGCGAGTGTTGCTGTTGGCATGTTTCCTGTATTTACTAACGAAGCACCAGCTACGTTACTAGTACTCAGCGTTAGCAAAATATTGGATGAAGAATTAAGAAATACTGTTGGTATGGAAACAGTTGTTGGTGTTGCACTAACGCTGTATGTGATGTTAGCGGCTTCTGAAGAAATTGATACTGAGGTTGTATTCACTAATGCCATTGCACTTTCATTTATAGGTGATGTTGTGGTAGGCATAAGCAAAACAGATGACGTTGAAGCTGTTGTTGTCATGCCAACAGTAGTTGAAGTAGTATTTGATGTTGTTTTAGCCATGGTAACAGTGGGACCTTTAGGTTGACCAGTAGTTATAGTAGCATTTAAATCAGAAGTGCTTACTCCTGGGATTGATGATGATGACGATGGTAATAATGATGGTGATGAGGGTAATAATGAGGTTGCAAGAGTAGTACCATAGCTACTGTATGATACATCAGATTCATTTCTACTACTGCTAGAAGAATTACTTGAATCCAATCCAACACCAACTTCCCTCCGTCTTCTCCTTTTAGCGGCTCCTGCTGTTGGAGATGGCGACGTAGAGTTCAAAACTGAGGATGGAGTTGGAGCTGACAAGCTATTATTACCAGTAGAGACAGTGTCCACAGTATTTGAAGGGAAAACATTGGTGTTATTTGGTAGTGTTGGAGTGCCTGACGTAGAAATCAAACCAGGAGATGGTACAGTCATGCTTGGACTTATAGCTGTGGCATCTGCGGCACTGGTATTGACTGTATATATACTTGATGTCTGTACACCAGAGACATTAGTACCTCCAGTAGATATTGTATTGTACATCGTGTAGCTTGATGTAGCGGTAACATTGGGAATCAACAATGACATTTGAAGTGAGGCTGTAGTTGTCTTGGAGACAAAATTCACTGTCTTTGTTGGTTCACTAGGAGCAGATAAAGCTGCACTCATTGAATCAGACACATTTCCCAAAGTAGTAGTTACATTAGCATTAGTTATTCTCGTTGGTTCTACACTAAAGGAATGAGTACTAGTCACGGTGCTAGCTGCCTGGGTGACAGTACTGTTATGACTGGTGTTGCCAGGAATGATGGATGTCTCAACTGTTGATGTTGCTGGTGTGATGGTATGGTAACTGATGCCCACGCTACTGATGTTAACTGTTGATGCTGCTGGTGTTAATGACGTCGTATTAGCTGTTATCTGTGTAGCTGTCGCCTTAATGCTGCTACTGTTGCCAGTTTGTAACACTGAAGAGCTTTGCTGTATCACCCCTCTGCTTGTAGTATTAACCATCTCTGCAGATGATGATGATGCTAATGATGATGATAATGAAGAAGATGATGGTGATGATGATGGTGATGATGATGATAATGAAGACGATGATGGTGATGATGATGGTGATGATGATAATGAAGACGATGATGGTGATGATGATGGTGATGATGATGATAATGAAGACGATGATGGTGATGATGATGATAATGAAGACAATGATGGTGACGATAATGATGATGGTGATGATATTGCTGAGGGTGATGGGAACAATGATGATAGTTGAGGAAATGGTGATGATGATGATGATGAAAGCGCTGTTTCCATGACAACTGACCTACTTGATGATGTCATATTCCATGCCATTGACACTGTGGATGTTGCTTTAGTAACAACAGGTGTCTTTGTTACACCTTGCGATTCTGATTTACTCAAGACACTGGATATAGATGTTTCCATGGCAACAGTCGTTGGTCCAAAACTTGTTTCATTGATAGTTTGTGTGATGACATAAGTGATATAACATGGAGTCGTATATGATACCACTTTGAAGTCATCAGTCTGACTTGATTGCTGATTTGTTACATTCAGTGTTGATGTTGGTGACGGCAACAAAGAGAGGCTTGCAGGGCTGTAACTTGGCAATGGATCACCAGTATGGACTTGGGTTGAATTCAGAGTTATACCTGTTGTAACGATTGGTATTGAAGTCTGTGACGGTGATGGCAACAGAAAAGTACTTGAAGGTCTGTGACTTGCTGAGGGCGTTTGTGTCTTAAATTCACTTGAGTTCAGAATGGAGTGTGTTGTGCTATTAGATACTTGTGTAGTTGTCGATGGCTTTACAGATGTTTGCACGGCCTCTTGTGTTGCATTACTACTGGATGTTGATGACAGTGATGACACTGATGAAATCATCATGCTATCAGCCACCGAGCTAGCAGCGATCAATGAACTACTTGAAGTTTGTACTACAAGAGTTGAATTTCTTGTAGATAAGGCAACACTAACAGTGCTTGATGTCTTGACATTCCCACTCATTGATGTTGAGAGATATTTTTCACTCAGTGATGACTCTGCAGATTCTATACTTTGTGAATGGTTCACACTATATGACAACACAGTTCTTGATGTTTCTAAAATGCTTGAATTTTTTTGCAATAAACTTGAGGAGGTAGTTGGTATGATAACATAAGCCGTACTAGTAATAATAGTACTAGTGAAATTAGAAACATGAGGTGTAGTAGTGATAGCTGAGTTCACAAAATATACAGAATAACTAGAGGTACTTGAAATATTTGCACTACTGTTTACGTTTTTTACTATACTTATTGCCGAGGAAGATGCTGTAGTAAAGTTTGATGCTGTTTGACTTGCTGAGCCAAGACTCGACAAACTACTCGTTGCATTTGGAGCATTCGTGTAGTTGCTTGCTACTGTTGTGGTTGCTGTAGTATTGAATGAAGGGAGTATCGAAGAAGTACTATTGCTGGAATATGGAGTGTCCACACTCAATGTTACTGGAGTTACTTCCACACTAGAGGTGATAATAACTGGTGTTGGTGTAGTTGAATGGTTGTGAGAAACGCTGCTCAAATTGTAAGACACTACTGAAGAAGAGGGAATTGGAGTTCTAGTCAATGCTGAAAAAAATCAAAAAGATGATTTATGTTTTAGTATGAAATTTACAAAGAGAACATACATGTTTTTATGAATTAGTACATCTTGCAGCCACAATTAAAATTGATAAAAAAATCCAGAATACGTAGGGAGTGAAGAGCAAGCCTATACTGGACATTGCTAAGTATATGTTAGCTACCATTGATTGCCTGCTTGCAAGAACAGTTTGAGAAATGTTTTGACTTTGCTAGCGATGTAAAATAACACAAACAACATGAAATAATTGGAATTTTATGGTTGTGAAAGTCTAGTCTCACAAAACAAGAAATAGTCAGCTTCGCAGATTATCCAGGAGATTTGATACTCTAATCTGGAGACCGGGAGATATGGTCCAAAATCTGGAGACTCCCGGTTTATCCGGGAGAGTTGACAGCCCTGGATCAGGGCTTAATCATATATACTGGCATATATATATACACATAGATGTTATAAATGACAGAATTACGAATCACTGTAAAAAAACATGATTTGACTGCTGAGACACTGTAATATTAGTACAAACCTTGATTTAAAAAACTTCAGACATATTTGACAGCTTTGATTCCCGAGTTATAAAAATATGTGACATAAAGGTCAATAGCGTTTATTGGACGTCTCGTTAGACTATTAAATCATGGAATGTTATTTGTCAAAAAACATTCTTGTACAAGATCCTTTTAAGAAAGATTTTCGTATCTTGGCATACAGAATTAGAGAAATTGTTTTAATTGTTTTAGTTTTTTTTAGCTTTTTAATTAAAAAAAAGAACTGTGGCACAGTATGAGACGTTGAAAAATTCTCTCAAGTTGAAAAATGTACAAGAAAATTTTCATCTTCAAAGTCTAAGACCTTGAGAAAACGTGAAAAAGCTCAGGATATTATCGTTTTAAAGTTAAAAAAACAATTTCATGTAATTAGGTACTTCTTACAGCTCGCAGTGACATAACCTGTGCTTTTATGTAAGGAAAAAATATGGTAAAATAGGACTTTAATTAAACAGCATGCGCTTCTTGGTGACGAAAAACACACATTGATTACATGTTTGAGTAACAAAATTGTTCCAAATTTGTAAAGTGTGAGAAAACTTTAAAAAAAATATTTAGGCTTTAAATTAAAAATGAATACAATAGAACTGGAATAGTATTTGTAAAGACTGAACATTCTGGAAAGAAAGAAAAAGAATGCACAAAGAACAGCTGAATTTTGCAATTACCATAAACAGTTTAACATGAATTTACATTTAAATGATAGTCACTAAGGATATTAAGGACGAGGTCGAAAAAAAATAACAAATTATACCTCAAAAAAGCTTGCTTAAACCTCTTAAAACTACACTAAGTATTTAAAACAATCTTCCTAGACTATAATATTATGATTTTCACCTTATCTAAACACAAATTTGATCCCAATTTTCAAATTAATTTTTAGCAAAATTCATTATAATAAAACAGAACATATATTTTTATACATATGTAGTTAGCTTACGTATAAGTTATAGTAGCTGATAGCTGGATAAAACCCCTTGATAATCATTTATCAAATGTGTACAGGAGAGTTCTTCTGATATAAGAATTACTCAGCAAATTAGAACGCCACTTTAAAAGCTATATTCGTCGTTGCTCCAAGTTAAAAATCTTTCCTACTCAAAGATACGCTTTAGAAGCTCCGAAATAGAAATAAGAGATAAATGCGCCGTTGTTTATCTGAATGTTTACTCACCTTGTGTTGAGACGTTAAAAGAACTAGAAGATGTAACAGTCGTGTTTGTACTACAAGAAATCTGAGTGTTGAAGACTGACAACCACAACACAACAGCAAGGGATAAAATCACAGATTTTTTGGACGTCATTTTGTGGTTTAATCTTCCAACACGTCAGTTCTAGAGGTTATGTACACCATGGCTTGTTAAATGTCTTGTTTCGGGAAGATCTCATGATTTTTTGAACGGTTGTAATTCAAGGTTTTTTTGTTAGGCATATCTCTTGGTTACCAAACACTGTTAATATTACCATACACGACGACAATCCGAACTCCTTACGATTGTACCATGTGATCATCTTCGTCAACCAATCGAGAAACTTTCGGATAATTGGCGTCAAAATTAAATTCATACACGAGAACAACACGAACACGTTACGATTATACCACGTGATTATTTTCGTGGAATACTCGTCAAACGTTCGGAAAATTCCGTCAAATTGTGTGCGACCCCAAATAGGATTCCAAAATTATGAAAATTTTTCTCAAATAGGCTTTTTTTGTGGTATTTTAAAGGTTATATGTATATGTATTTTATTTGCTACATTTTGTTATTTAGTTAATTTTTTTTAACCGTTAGATGGAATTTCGGACGTCATAACATGGATGATTGACGTAACATGGAATACTGTGTTGTGATTGGTCGAGCCTGACGTCACAACATCAAACATGGAGTCGATCGATTCACTTTGTATCAGAAAGATGTGTTTGCACGGAGATTGAACGATTTAAACATATCTTAAACAAATGGCTTTTACAATCCTTTAAAATCGTACTCAAGCCTGGTGAATAAGCCAAAGTTTTGCCGAGGAAAAGGGCTTTGAAAAGCGCCAAGAGGGAAGAAAATCGGTTGTGATCGAAGGAAGATACGGGGTTGGAAAGTTAGTGATTTTGGCGATTATTGACAAAGGACGAGATATCGAAAACACTAAGAAGAGAAAGGACTCAACACAGCAGGGTCGAAAATAACGTCCAAGAATCTAGACTGGATTACTTTCTAAGCATAAACTGTGCTATAAGCTGTCTATTGGAACTTTAAAACTCCTCATCGTACGCTATCGTTGGCAGAGATTCAATCTTAAACTTTTTAGTGCTTTGTTGTAGTTACTTGCAGTGTTTACAGGACTTATTCTGCGATCTAATATTTTGTTGTTGTATTTTGCATTACAACAACAGTTAGACTATATTCTACCTCTATAAAGAAGAATTCATATTTTCTTCATATTCTCTGGCAAGTTTTTAAAGACCGTCAGACCGCTTCACTGCCTCGAACATATGAAGAATTGATGAAAAATCCTTTAAATATTACATATGCTGGAAGAAAGACAATAAATCGTCGTACTAGTACCAAACGTGAATAGAATACACGTTACTACAACTGTCTTCTTGCACGTATTCTCACAAGAGGAAAGGAATTAAAGATCAAGAAGAAGGAAACTCAGATCTGTGTGCGCAAAGCCGTGAATGAATTAAGAATACAAGAACTGTTCTTAGCATTCGAATTATTTTTTCTCCGGATTATTTCATCGTGTTTTCATTCAAGCCGTCTATTCTGTTTTCACTGTTTCATTATGAAAGAAATCGCAGTCATCTCCACGATTGCAACCAAGCATTGCTTTTGCCAGAAATCCATGTACAATTTTAATTTCTGATTTCGAACCTTTGTTGGAATCAATATTAGCTACTGTGCTATCCAAACTAGCTGTGTTTACATAAGAGAACATAGTCAATTGAAAATGCACTTCTTCAACTTTTCAATGATTTTTTAGAATCGGGAACAAAGGATACGAATTTCAGAATCAGACTGTGATTTTTTACAAGTACCACTATGTCGATTTCAGGGGAACATATCGATAGTTATTCACTGATAACTCTTTAATCCTGTTATTCGCAAACCAAAATGGTCCAAACAGAGCTAATATCACATTCAACTGGGGCCTTTTCTTCGTTTAATCCAAATCAAGGCACTAATATTTCTCAGTGCAGAATTCAAATCGACACTAATGCACTACGCTGTTTGACGCAAACTCTAGCAGATACTTATAAACGTTGTGGAATGAATGTTAATGAAGATACCGTAGAAAGTACTGCAACAAAAAACGAAGTCAGCTCTCATAGTAACAGCGAAGGAGATTATAAAGTTGTTCTTCACGAAGAGCTTTGTTCAGCAACGTCTTGTTATGAAGTTCTAGAGTTTCTCGGTCGTGGGACGTTTGGACAAGTTCTGAAATGTTGGAAAAAAGGAACTAATGAACTAGTGGCCATAAAGATTCTTAAAGATCATCCATCCTACGCCAGGCAAGGACAAATTGAAATTAGTATATTGGCGAAACTAAGCGCTGAAAATTCAGAAGCTTTTAATTTTGTTCGTGCGATCGAGTGTTTTCAACATAAAAACCACACTTGTTTGGTGTTTGAAATGTTACAACAAAATCTTTACGATTATTTAAAGCAATCCAAGTTTAGTCCTCTTCAACTAAAAAACATCCGACCTATCGTACAACAAGTACTCGTTGCTCTATCTAAGCTGAAGTCCTTGGGTTTAATACACGCTGATTTAAAACCTGAGAATATCATGTTGGTGGATCCCGACAAACAGCCTTATAGAGTCAAAGTCATTGATTTTGGTTCTGCAACTCACGTCTCTAAGGCAGTTTGCTCTACATATCTTCAAAGTCGATATTACAGGTCAGTCTAGATGTTAATTTATTCTTTTGAGGAACCTTTTGTTCATCAGAGTGAAAGATTCCTCTTTATCTGAAATATCTATTTATTATAATAACTTTTTTGGCAAATAAAAATTTCTTGAATTTAGGATTTTATCTACTTTACCATAAAAAGAAGTCTTTAACCAAAACTTTTAACTAAAAATTTCTTAAAAACATTTTTTCATTAATCCTAGGTGTTAATTAACCACATAGAACAATAACTCGCTTCTTTGAATGACTTAAAAACTCGAATATATTTGCTAAAAAAAATCATATTTCGAGATTAGAAAATTAAATTGATTTTTGAAAAAATTTTATATTTCCTGCGGATATTTAATTCAGCCTTAGGTTATTTTATGACATTTTTTTCTCTCCACGTTTTATTTTTTTCTTTTGGTTGTTTTTATCACTAATTAAAGACCCCATGAGTCTTCAATACTTAGCTTTCCTTTTAAGACACACTTATAATAAATCATATTTTTTAATGTAAAGGTAGATTAAAATCAACTTTTGGTCCTATAGTTTTATAGTTAACGTACTTAATTGGTCATATTTTCATATAATGGCGCTTTAGTGCAACTACTTATAAAAATACTCATGGACCAAAGTGTATTTGAATAAAAAAAAAGTGTGCCATATTTTTCCCGTTACAGAATTGCATAATTTGTTGCACTATGCTGTCTTAGGGGATACTTTATTAATACTTACATATGGATTCTTTTTTTGCTTGGCGATAGTGAAAACAAAGGGATAGGGAAACTTCGTTGTCATGTTAACTTTCATATTTTTTACGCTTTTCAAAGCATACGATGTTAACTGACTGACAAAGTCTCCCCAAAAGAGCCCTGTAATATTACACATTTCTACAACTCCAGAACAGCCAATGGAGGTCTTTTTATAAGTGAATATAAAAAATATCAGCAGTAAGGCCCAAAGGGTGGAGATGTATAAATTTAAATGTTGCGAAGTGATATATTATGTTCTATAATGATTTCATCAGGGCTCCAGAAGTCATCGTTGGACTGCCATTTTCAGAGTCGATAGACATGTGGTCTTTGGGTTGTGTTATAGCAGAACTGTTTCTTGGATGGCCTCTTTATCCTGGTTCCTCTGAATATGACCAGGTAGGGTTTTAGATAAATAAATGCATTAATAATGAAGAAATAGCAAACATACGTCAGAACAAGTCAGAACATGAAAGAAGTGTTAGGAGAAGCACAACACATAGGAGAGTGCTTCTTGACACTTCTTTGAAAGCATGTGTGCGTGTTGTTATAAGGCATATGCTCCCCACCAATCAGAATGCAAGATTTATTACAGTTATTTTATAATATTACCTGTATATTAATCTTATTATTAATACTTTTTTCTTTCGATTTCGTAGATTCGTTACATCTCTCAGACCCAGGGTATGCCTGGTGATTATCTGCTAAATAGTGCAAGCAAGTCAAACAGGTTTTTCAAGAAATATGTCAATCAAAATGGGTTGTTGGAATGGAAACTTAAGGTATGGAGAGACAGACCATTAGTACAGGGCTAAAAACAATAGCACGTCATCAGACAATATTAATGTCAGATTGAATAGAAGAAAAAAAAACTTCCTTTATTCACGAGGGTAGCACTTAATAGCCAGTGGCTAACGAACCTGTGGCCCTCATTCCATGATCGAATTGGAATTTAGGAGTTGATTTTTGCGGAGGGACGAAAACCGGAGAACCGGAAAACCCTCGAAGCACAGGAGAGAACCAACAAACAACTCTACTCACATACTACACAGGAGAGAACCAGCAAACAACTCTACTCACATACAACACCGAGCCCGGCGGGACTCAAACTCGGGTCACATTGATGAGAGGCGAGTGTTCACTCTGCTACGCCACCCGTGCTTCCCATGTGTATGGGAACATGTGTATGTTACCTCATGGCGGCCATCTTGAAACACTTAAAAATTTCACAAGTCATAGGCAAATTCTAAAGAATATATTACACGCTGCTGAGGTTGAGTAACGGGATGCGTGAAATGGCCTATTAAAGATTTGATTTGGGTTTTTTCAAGAAAATTTTTTCTCTAAAAAAAATTTCCAAGCACAAGGTGGGGTTTGAACCAGTACCCTTCTGCTTGCTAGTTAGATGCTCTTTCCACTGAGCTACTAGAACTACTGATAGTAAAAGAACAATGGAATAATATTTTATATTAATTGTGATAATGTCATTCAGAGTGGAGCTGAGTATCAAAGAGAGAGCAAAATTCCATCCAAAGAAGCCAGGAAATATATATTCAACTGCCTGGACGATATCGCACAGGTTAACTTGTCCAGTGCAGTTACTGGAAATGAAAGAATGGCTGAAAAAATTGACAGGTAAATGTTTTTGACACAGATACTTTGGGTCACTTGGGTGGTCTATGCTGTTTAAGCATCTTCTTTTCACCAGTTCAAGGCTTAGATTTGATGTAAGGGGGGTGCAACGAGGTTTCTTTTGCACAGGGCTTAAAATAACAGCCAGACGTCAGACAATGTCTGCCAAGAATCGTAAGTTTTCTGGTCAAATCTTTGCTTTGCTGATCTTTTCGATCATTATTGTTAAGCCAGAAACAAGGTGTGACCAAGTTAAAACTAATTTAGCTGGTCATCATGACCAGCAACTTACCGTTATTTTAAGCCCTGTTACAGAATTATAATCCATTTATTCATCAGGGCCCAGTTGTACGAAGGCTCGATAGTGCTATTCTTCAATAAATCTTATGCATTGGATAAATTTATTGGATAACAGCATCACTTTATCCACTGGATAAGGATTTATCCATCGGATAGTGCTATTCACCATTGTACATCTGGGCCTTGTAGATCTTTGTGAACAAAAGCTTGCCTTTTGATGTTGTAAATAACCTGTTATTTCTTGTTTCTCTTAGGTACAATTTTGTATCGTTGTTGAAGAGTATGTTGACTATCGACCAAGAGAAGAGAATAACACCAGACGAAGCCTTAAATCATCCATTTATCACTCTTTCACACCTGGTGGAATTTGCACACACCAACGTGTAAGTTGAACAACTTCTTGTTGACCTCCTAAGGATTCAATGTGAGGCTTCATGCAAAATGCTAAGTGATTGGTGATACCAGGAGAATAGATTCAATTTAGCACATAGCCTGGTACTGAAACCTTTGTACGTGACAAGCTAAGCATATCTTGGAAGTGGGATATTTACTATAGATTAGTGTGATCTGTTTGTTAGCCATGCCCTGACTTAGATCAGCCCAGAGGTTGTTTCAGGGTTCAATCTGTGAGTTAGCCATGCCCTGACTTAGATCAGCCCAGAGGTTGTTTCAGGGTTCAATCTGAGAGTTAGCTGTGCCCAGACGTAGATCAGCCCAGAGGTTGTTTCAGGGTTCAATCTGTGAGTTAGCCATGCCCTGACTTAGATCAGCCCAGAGGTTGTTTCAGGGTTCAATCTGTGAGTTAGCCATGCCCTGACTTAGGTCAGCCCAGAGGTTGTTTTAGGGTTCAATCTGTGAGTTAGCCATTCCCTGACTTAGATCAGCCCAGAGGTTGTTTCAGGGTGTAAATGAAATTCAAAGGTTGACTGCTTATTCCCATGTCTTGTAGCTTCAAGATGGCAGTCAAGAACATGGAAGTATGTTGTCGGAACCGAGGACTAGGTGAACCAGTATCGTATTCCACTCCTACCATACTGGCCTACCCTCATGCTACAAGCACGCCATATTTATCAATGAATCTTGGAGGCCTCGATAGCATGATGACACAGGATCAAATTGGTCTAGCGAGGCGGTCAGATCGTTATGTCGCGCGGGTCAACCTTGCAATGCCTTCTTTACAACCAATGGTAAGTTAGTACTGTGCTTGAGTGGATCACAAGTAGACTCTGTATAATAGGCTTCGCACCATCACATGATGGCAGCCATGACAGGAGGCATGACTTTACTGTATACCACAGCATTTTAGAGCAGTTTTTGTATGACTGTGAAAAGCTCAGTGCCGTAAGCATGGTGTGCCGTGACCGTGATACTTTCTAGAATTTTATTTGGCTGATTTTTTTCACGCGCAATGTGATTGGTCTTGCATTGCCTTGACCTTGGCGTGACCATTGGATGGAGAGTAAATTCTCATGCTGTGTCACGACTGTGTTCATGCCGTGAACTTTTCACAGTCATTTGATAACTGCACTATCCTCCACTTTCTACCTGGCAAGTGATAACCATTAATAACATTTAATATTATTATTTCCAGCCTAATGTTCAGCCTCGGCAGGAATTTCTACCAGCCCACTGCACCCCTCAACGTGCCATCCTCTGTCAAACTGATAATGTCTCACCCAAAAAGCATGTTTTTGGTGGCCAGCAAGTCCAACAGGTAAAATAACTGGAAAGTCCTATTGGTCAATGTCAACCATACCAGTACTTCTGTCAAATAAAACACAGGAAGCCCAGTTTTATTAATTCAAGGGTTTTTTTTCTGTGTAATTTTCTAGCCTCTTCCAGTCGTTGTATCGATGGGTTTGCCTAATAACAATGTACAGTTACAACCTTCAGCGGCTCTGTATGCCAAAGTGCCGGTAAGACACTTAATTTTGAGTCTTTAGATTTCATTATTATCAGAACAGCTAGCCTGGTATAAGTTGCAAGCAGCATGCTGAAGTTTTGTTTTTCACCTCTGACTGTCAATCAAAAGCAGTCAGCCAGTTCATTTTATATTTGACTAGCGGCAGTGAAAAAAGCACTATATGTACTTTACTCCTGTGTGATTTGGTGAAATTTTGACATTTCTTCCCGGGAGCATTGATTTTGTCATGGAAACTTCCTTCTTTTTGTCCTGGTTACATCAGAGGTCCTCTGTTACAAATGGTTACAGGTTAAAGGTCAAAAAACATGCAGCAATATTATATCTTCTTCATTTCAGAGTGCTCCAATACCAACATGGCCGACTAACAGATTTGGCTCAGACCTATCATTGTCTGTAAGTTTGAAGCCGTTACTATGAATTGTTATCATTAATTTTATAGAATATTACTTATAGAATATTATTTATAGAATATTTTACCTCACTACTGGAACTTTCTGTGAATGATGAACGAAAATGGTATTAATACTGCATTTGTTAAGTGACCATCCTCTATTGAGTGCCCAAAGTCAATGTCCCAAAGAGGGTCATTACTTGTACCTCTGTTAACTTGATAACCTCTATTTAGAAACCACTTCACAATTCCCTAAAAGAGAGTGCTTGATAAGTGCATTTATTCGTTTTGTAGAGTCTTCATCATCCTTGGACTGGAGCTCTTGGTGTTGGAGGAGTTCAGCCTATTCTACAAGATGTACTACAAGGAATGGATAACCCAAGGTATGATATCAAACCATGTCACTCCCTTGAGTATTATTTTTTCTTCATCAGTAATGTTTTCCCGTCTCAGACCACATGTCATTCCCTTGAATATTATTTCTTTCTTCATCAGTAAGGTTAAACATATCAGACCACATGTCATTCCCTTGAGTATTATTTCTTTCTTCATCAGTAATGTTACCCATATCAGACCACATGTCATTCCCTTGAGTATTATTTCTTTCTTCATCAGTAATGTTTTCATCTCAGACCACATGTCATTCCCTTGAGTATTATTTCATTATTTGCCGATTATTAACACTATTCTTGTTTTTGTTTTATTTCCAGTCGACCAATGAATCCACCTCCGTCTGGTGCTTGGCGTGGTTCTGATGATAACGGCTACATATCAGCTGAACCAAGCCCGGGATTATATCGCATGGTACATATATGTTAATTTAATGCATCAATATCTATCAGACTAACGTCAAACGTCGAACTTCACATGAGCTGTATGCATTGAAAACAATGTCAGAAAATAAGATAGTCTTCTTTTATGTCATTAGGTTCAGCTATTCTAAAGTTTGACTTTTGACCTTACTCCTACATAACTTTCATGGAGTGTGTGTCACAGCTTGGCACAATCTCTAGAAATTAAGGGTCAAATATAGGCAGAAATTCATAGAGAAAGGAAAGCTGGAGAGCTCAGAAATAACAGCTCAAATCCAACAATCGATTCTACTCACATATGATGGCTTGTCCTAGGACTGATCTCCTGAACATAGTGTTGAGATGCAGCCAATAGCAGCCCACTAACTCTTCTTCATTTTCCTTTTCTAGGATGGAGACGGCAATGCATACGATCGACGGCATGACGTAAGTATCTATTAATAGGATTTTAGCATACGACCCTGTGAACAGTTTCTGACAGGTATTCCTTGCTTTTAGCATCGACGAGGCCCAGGGCAAGAACCATACAGACCAGCAGGATCAGTATTGTTCTCGGTAATGCCAATATTGCAACAACACTCGACTGTCCCTCCCCCTGTCTGGAATGGACCACGCATACCAACAGGGTTGTTTCCATGGCAACTACAGCATTCTGTGATGCAGGGCAGCCATGGACATCATGGGCATGTTGGTTCATCAAGTCATGCCGGGCTTCGAAGAACCCTGTCTACGCCCTGTAGGAACCGTGTAGGCGAGTACAGGAACTTTTTCACAGGAGATACCCCTAGGGAGAGCAGTCCGAATCTTTTTACTCAAGATTCTCCATGTTCAATGGTTGTTACGAAGCAAACGTCATCACCGATTGAGATCCCAGACAGTCCTTCATCTCTGAGTGTTATCACCATTTCAAGCTCTAGTGACGAAATGGAACCAAATTCTTTGGAGACCAGCACTAACGAACCAGGTTTGGCTGGGAAGGATGTAGAAGGAGAATATGATGAGAACGGTGATCACCACGAAGATGATAACCTTGATGGGTTTGGTGATGACGAGGAAGATGAAGAAGAAGATGATGATGATGATGATGACTGTGTGGTGACGTCATCCTTCTCAGTTGGAAGCGCAAGTCCTTTGATGAATGATTTTTCAAGTAATCAGCATACGAGTTATCATGACAATGGCATAGTCGAGGATGATGTTGTCAGTTCAACGACAGATATTCCAGGAATGGATGGGTATCACTCTGATAATGTTTGTTCCCAAGAAAATAGTGAAAGAAACATCAATCATCCAACGACACAACAAATTGGCAATGGATGCCACTTGCATTGCTCAGATACGGAGAGCGCAGACGAGAAGGGTGAGGGACAGGAAAACATTGGAGCAGTCGGCACTTCCCACACACTGCATGAACAATCTACAAATAATCAATTACATCGGCAAGCCAGCAATCATGCTGGCCAGCAGTCTCACTCAGGGATGGATGCATGGACAGCCGTGAGAACTCGGCCCAGTTCTCTTGGTGTTTTTCCACATTACTCGGCACAAGGTATGCCGACCACAGGCCCTCCCTATATTTCAAGTGCGCTACAGTATGCACCCTCGCAGGCTATATTAGTTGGACGTGAGCAGCGATGCTGCGTTAATGATGTCTACCAAGAACCAGTGTTTTTGCTTCCTCCAGCACATTCACAAGTTGTGCAACAGCCGCTGTACACTGGAGTCACAGGTGCTCGAATGTCGGTTGGACCCCAAGGGATGCCTTACACTTATGTCACGTCCAATACCACCAATCCTGGCACATTTCTAACGCCGCTGTCCCAGGCAACGCCATTGTTGTCACATGGTCAAGCCCCTGTGCAAACAGGTTTATCATTGAACGGTCAGTCTTATCAAGGTCCTATACCATATACAAACCAGTATCAGACTCCTGTCCTCGGCGGGTTTAAGACTTATAATATGGTGTCTAATGGGGCATGTACACCTTATGGTCCCTTTGTTGTCAACACTAGCCCTTCTAAGGCGCGTATGTTTTTTCCATAAGGGTAGCACTCATGCTGATCATTGTCTCACTATATCTTCAATGCCTGTAGTCCATCTGACGATTCCATCATGAAAGAATGTTTCGTACAGTCAGTTAAAAAGTGTTTATTGCTAGCTTATACAATATGCAAAGTTTTTGTCTTTTTAGTCTGGGGTGAAGCTATACCTCATGCATATCCTGCATAATATTGCATCTTAATATATATTGTAATACAAGATGCTGTATCTAGTCGCAAAGACAATAGCTACAGTATTCCATGTTGAGATATCCAATGATAATACTAGATATCCCAAATATGGGAACTTAAGCTGTTGCCTAAGTTACAATACCCAATGATGCATGTTGTAGAGATATCCCATAATATTACTGTGATATCCCATAATATTACTGTGATATCCCATAATATGTCATCTTAAGTTATCCCGTATGTTACGATATCCATTGATGCATGTTGTAGAGATATCCCATAATATTACTGTGATATCCCATAATATTACTGTGATTGTTTTAGAGATATTCAATAATTAAGGTATCCCAGATTATATCATGAGGATACCCCATAATTTCTCTAAAGTGAGAAAGTTTTGATGACTTTTTAGACTAACATATCCTTTTAACAATTTTAGGAGTAGGTAATTTTCATATTGTAGTTTAATGTACCAGCATGGTTGCCATGGTACCTTAGCTTGACTCGTATTTATACATATTGATAGTCAGGTAGCTATAGATGCTTCACACTTATTGAAAAGAAATTAGAATTTGCAAAATACCGTTTTGCAAGGATGGAATGTTGGCCTCTGAGGAAGTTATTTATTTTTATTTTAGGGTTAATTTAATAAGTGTTATTATTTTAGTTTATATTCTGTTTTATCGTTTCAATCATGTGGGTTGAGCATTTATAGAAATATCTGGTTTGATTCTGTGGTTTCTGTGTAGATTAATTAGTTTGATTGTGTGGGTTTGAAGGAGTTTGTGTGTTGCTTACTTTGATTGTGTGTAAAGGTGTTCTCATATTTTTTTGCATGGGTTTGAGTGTGGTGTAGAATATTAATTACTTTGATGTGTGGGTTTGAAGGAGTTTGTGTTGCTTACCTTGATTGTGTTTAAGGGTGTTTTAATGATTTTCATTGTGTAGGTTTGAGTTTGGTTAAGCTTACAGTAGTTTGATTGGTTGATTGTGTTGGTTGGATAAAGTTTTCGTGTAACTTCGTTTACTAGTGTGTAATAGTGTGTAATAGTGTAGTAATAATCATCAATACAGGCATCCCAGACCTCCTATATATCCTATATTTCCTATAATTTGTATAGGATCCTATAAAGAGCCTATATTTAAAGAAAACCTCCTATATTTCCTATAAATAGGACGACTGCTGATTGATACATTTATGTTTTACACTGTTTAGCATATTTGGCGAAGGAAATAAAATGGCTCCTTTTTTTTTTTTCTTTTTTTTTTTTTTTGGTTCTGGTTTTTTTTTTTTATGGCCGATCCCTGGTTACGCCACCGAAAAGCGAAAAGCTATCTTAACTCCTATAAAGTGCATATATTTTTGGGAAAAAATCCTATATTTTCCTATATTTAGAACTTGCACAGCCTATATTTCCTATCAAATTTGTCTAAAAAGTGGCTGGGATGCCTGTCAATATTTGTGTGACTAGTTTTGATACCGTAGTGTCGGTATTGTGTAACATGTATCTACAGTTAATAAGTAGGTTTTTTGTCTTCAATTTTGGGATTTATTGTGAGTTGAATTTTCAATAATAGTTTATTTCTCAATCAGTAAATGAAGTCTTCCTTTAATAGACTTTATCTATAGTCTAGTTTTTACGGCACAGAATTGCCAGCTTTGAGAAAGATCAATTGTTTTTTTTTGGAGAAGTCTCAGTTAGGCCAGCTTATGAATAAGCTGAAGACACAATAAAAGCTTTATTCTACATTTTTAATATAATATTAGTGTCTTTTGACTTTTGAAATAAAATGCTTGCTTTTTAAATTTTAACATTCAAAGCAACACAAGCATCAGATTTTAACAAATTAATATTCATATTATTCTTTTTTTGGTTTAGAAGGTTATAATAAGGGTTAGTTTGAGGTAGTGCTTGATGTCAGAGTGTGTTTGTAGTTTAAATTAGTGCAAAATCATTGTCGTGTTCAAAACATAACACTTAAGCTGAGGCCTAAATGGTACATGGAAAGTATCTAGTAATACAACTCGTGGAGTGTTCAACAGTTGTTGCATTGACAAAAAGCATGGTGGCTTTTAAAGTGCCTATCACCCTTCTGACAATATTCTCAGTCTTGATTCTACATGGGGTAAGATGTTGAATAACCCGAAAAAATTACATAGTTTGAGTGCGGCTTCTTGAAGTTATGAAGGTTTTTCCATGTCATATGCTAATGCTGTGACGTATGTGGAGGCAGTTAATGGTTATTTGTTGTTCCTCGTAATTCGAAACACCGGCTTCTATGGGAAAACTAACTTGCAATTATTTCTATAAGAGCAATGGGGAAAACAATGACATATTTCAAATTTAATTTATCTGTACCAGTAGTGTTTTGTATATTAAATGATTACTCCTCATACGTCACAGCATTAGCATATGGCATGGAAAAACATTTAAGACTTCAAGAAGTTGCACTTAAACTATATATTTTTTTAGTGTTTTTCAACATCTTACCCCATGTAGAATTAATACTGTGTATATTGTCAGAAGGGTGATAGGCACTTTAACACATGTTTAATATCAACTATGTGTGTATCTCAAAGGAATACATCAGAGGAAAATCCTGTGATTTGCCAGAATACCTTTGTGTCCTAGCTTTCTTGTTCTCTATTTTGAACCAAACCATGATTTTGCAATTTGAGTGTATTTCAAGACATTTTCATTGTTAGTAAAAAAGGAACTGTGCCTGGACTGTTTTATTACAATACTTTTAGTGCCTTTTGATTTAGAGAAAAGATATAAAAACGCTCACTGTCTTGTGAACATCCTTTATGACAAGAATCTTACCAGTGAGGCAACAAGAAGTAAAGCTTAAATATTAACATTATTACTATTATTAATATTATATACAATTATTTTCTTGGTATATTTTGGGAGTTA
Source organism: Actinia tenebrosa (assembly GCF_029948245.1). Lineage (NCBI taxonomy): Eukaryota > Metazoa > Cnidaria > Anthozoa > Actiniaria > Actiniidae > Actinia > Actinia tenebrosa. Next base: position 12,448,065 of record NW_028292570.1, on the reverse strand, counting down.
AGCAAAGATTTCTTAGTACTTAACTTGGTGTTAGCAGTCAGAGGTTAGCGGTATTAGGTTATTTCCCAGGCTCTTCTCCGTTCATCTATAGGAATGCCTGGGAAATAATTCCTTTTTTTGTCCAATTTTCTTTCGTTCCCAGTCTTACTGGGTTTAACAGGAGTAGAGCCTGGTACGACTTTTATCAATTCAGCTAAAAATTCAATTGTCCTAATTTCACTATGACGTCACAGCTTGTTTGTAAGTAGGGCAGAGAGGTGAAGAACAAGAATATCTTTAGTCTGCAGCTGAATTGATAGCTCTGATATATATGTCTGGTTTTCAAACACTTAATAAGCTAGTGTTTATCCTACGATATATACATATATATTATATATAAACAGCTTTCTAAGCTCTACAAAATACAATTTCTCACCGTCTGCTTTGTGTCGTGGCTGTTTTGTCCCACGACCATTACTCTTAATTCTTTTCATGTGACGTCATAATGAAATAGGACAATTCTCCGTATTACGTCATTTATCACTACTACCAGAATGCTTTGCGAAGTAAGTCTACTCATCTTGCAGCCCAAAGAGTTAAAACTTTAAAAAGAGAAAGAATTCGAGGTGTCTTTTAGTAATGGTATCTAGACGTAATAAGGAAGAATAACAATCCGTTTTAATAGTAACAGTAAATCGAGTGAAAACATCCCATCTAGTCAGCCATCTTGGTTTTGGCCGAAAAAGAACTGGAAATATGTATGGGAATGGAGCGTGGTTTGTCACCAGAGGAAGCCCGCGAACGACAACAATTGTTTGATTATGTAAAGTTTTATCTCCAACGTCGACTTCCTCATTGATTTTCACAATCTTGGAGATAAGGCATCTTCATTATTTATAAATAAGTTAACTTACTTATATCGATATATATTTTATACTAATAGACTTTAGCTAGATCAAGATTTCGATTCAAGAATTTGTAAATACAAAAATGGTGTAAATGACAAGCCATTCTTCATCATGAGATTAAATACATTTGAATGAAGAAAGCTGGTTTATAAAGTCTTAATTATTATCATATTGAACCCTGAAAAAACCTCTGGGCTGATCTAAGTCAGGGCATGGTTAACTCACAGATTGAACCCTGAAACAACCTCTGGGCTGATCTAAGTCAGGGCATGGTTAACTCACAGATTGAACCCTGAAACAACCTCTGGGCTGATCTAAGTCAGGGCATGTTTAACTCACAGATTGAACCCTGAAACAACCTCTGGGCTGATCTAAGTCAGGGCATGGCTAACTCACAGATTGAACCTCGAAACAACATCTGGGCTGATCTAAGTCAGGGCATGGTTAACTCACAGATTGAACTCTGAAACAACCTCTGGGCTGATCTAAGTCAGGGCATGGTTAACTCACAGATTGAACCCTGAAACAACCTCTGGGCTGATCTAAGTCAGGGCATGGTTAACTCACAGATTGAACCCTGAAACAACCTCTGGGCTGATCTAAGTCAGGGCATGGTTAACTCACAGATTGAACTCTGAAACAACCTCTGGGCTGATCTAAGTCAGGGCATGGTTAACTCACAGATTGAACCCTGAAACAACCTCTGGGCTGATCTAAGTCAGGGCATGGTTAACTCACAGATTGAACCCTGAAACAACCTCTGGGCTGATCTAAGTCAGGGCATGGTTAACTCACAGATTGAACCCTGAAACAACCTCTGGGCTGATCTAAGTCAGGGCATGGTTAACTCACAGATTGAACCCTGAAACAACCTCTGGGCTGATCTAAGTCAGGGCATGGTTAACTCACAGATTGAACCCTGAAACAACCTCTGGGCTGATCTAAGTCAGGGCATGGTTAACTCACAGATCAAACCCTGAAACAACCTCTAGGCTGATCTAAGTCAAGGCATGGCTTTCTTTCTTTGATCGTTAAGCCAAAAATGACTTAAATTTCCTCGCCAGTTTTCAGTCTGAATCGGACTGATCAACGTCATTTCTTAACAACCTCTTCCACTCTCACACAATAGGTATGCACACTCTTATCATTAATCAATCATATATTAAAGTGGTTTATCTCATAACACTATTTATGGCATAATTATATGACTTATTAAATGATGTTTGAGGAGTGGAAAGCACTCGACACTCAAATGGCTTCTTTGCATTCATCCAATCACAAGACGCAGGTAAGCAATCATTTGAATGTCGCTAAAACTCACTTTTTCTAATTGTAAAATTTTCGAGACGCAATCTAGATCGTTGTACTGGTGCTGCGAGTTGTTGTCCTGTTAATTCAGTCACAAAACGCTTGAGGACAACAGATATCCGTTTTAGCGGCAAAACACGTAATAGAAATTGAAATATCCAAAAACTGAATATGAAATACTTGTCACTCGATCCATACACTTAACGCCAAACTTGAGTAATTATTATCAAAAGTGCTGCTGTTATCCATGCAATTATCACTTCCGATTTATGACAACTAACAGTTAAAGATGAATATTTGGGGACATGTTTCAGTTTGTCACTGATATTTGAAAGCTTCATTCCCATCGCAGTTTGCAGTTCTGCATGTCTTTAATTAATGTTTACAGCCATCTGGACTACGTTAGAACTACAGGTGACCGATTCTTAAGTAATTTACGTCATTTATTTATTGGTTATAATCAAATATAAACTCGTGTTTGGAATACATCAAACAGGAACTTACTTCTAACACGAAATGGTGAGTACGCAATGTCTGTAAATATTCTTTAACCATATTTTTATTGCTGAACTGAGGTGCTTTAATCGACTTTAAGTAGTTATGTTCAAATCTCAAGATTGAAATGTGAGTAATTAGAAAAGGAGTTTGTTATAGCATATAAGTATGACAAGGTTCAACTTCGTTAAAAGTCAAAGTAAATAAGAATATGAACAGGAAAAAGCAAGAAAAATATCCACTACCTTTGTCATGGAACCAACTATTGTATATCGATGAGAATTTTTCTGGAAAATACGCACTTATCTTTGGATAAATTAGTAATGATGAAAAGGTAAATTATACACCGTGAAAAGATGAAAAAACTTACTGACGTTTCGGACGCTAGTCCTTCGTCGGAGTAAAAGAGATAAATTAATGGTGCATTGTTCCTCCTAAGGGCTTTCTGATTAAGTCTTGCAAAAATATAAAAACACACACGAACAATACAGCTAATATCGATTGACACTTTTTTATAAAAATCAAATGAAATTTTTTGTAGAAGAAAGAAAAGAATAAAGCTGTAAAAAAAGCTCTTAGACGAAGATCGACAAATATATTTGGCCTTGCCAAGAAGTATTTCCAAAAAATCTTTGAAAAAAAATTAGGCAACCTCGAAAGATTTTGTTGTTGAAAACTAGCGCACTAAGAATCGCCCAATGTGCTGTACTTGAAGATATCGTGAGAATAACAACAGCCAGAATTGATCAAAGAGTGAGATATATATTGTTAGGTAAGAAGCTATATCATCGTTCTATATCGGGCTTTAACAACAGGGTGTTTATCATCACTAGAGCATTTTTTTCCTTTTCTACTGTCAACCTTCCTTCGGCTAAAAATTGTTTTTCGCTTCTCGTTACAGAAAAGGTTAACAATCATTTTAAAACTTATAAACCAGAGAATACGATAACCCATGTTTTCTATCTTTGTCTAATGCCGCAAGTTCGAGCTCAATTTTGAGCACTCTTGCTTGAAAGAAATGTTGAACTGAGAAAACCTTATAAGGTTAACAGCTATCTTAACTTCTTAAGTAAGAATAAAACATAATCATGATAATTGAAAAACCTTTTAGAATCGCAAACAAACCAAGACATCACGTGATACGACTCACCTTTTAAAAAAATAATTTGTGATATCTTTACTTTGTTTTGAATTTCTGTTTTTTAATATGGACTGATTGAAATTTGTATTTCATTTTATTTTTTTATTTTCCGAATTTTAACCTGTTTAAATTTAAATTCAATCGCCAATTGTGAAACGTGAAAACACGCATAGTTAATAATATTTATATATTCATAGCTTATCACTATATCTAGCAATCGAATAACAGTTAAAGGATTAACGAGTAAAATGATTCCACGCCATTCCATACATCGGTTCACTGGTCAGACACAAAGCATTCAGTCAAGGTTGCAAGGTTCAAATTTGAACAATTCTTTGAAAGTAATTTGGCGCCTCGCTTGAAGGCTTTGCGTTTGACCAGTGAACCAATGTATGGAAAAGAGTGAATTAGATATAGCTATAATCTAAAGTCATTTCTAATGACGCCAGTCGTCTGTATTTATGCACCAGGCAATTGAAACCCCGGCCCCCCCGTCGAACCCTAGCCCTTAACGCTGTGAGTACCAACCTCTTGTTCTATGATTTCGTAAATATTAATGACAATATTTTGTAACATGTAAAATTGTTCTTTTATGAAAAAATATTTATACTTACCTTGATATTTTGTAGTATCCCTAAATGTCCGTCGCCCATTTTGAAGCTATTTCGGAGCGACTTTATGGAGTTATCTTTAATTTATGTTTCCCCTGTCACTCACGGCGACACCAACTGCTATTCGCAGTTCACTAAATCCAAAAGATAAAGCCAGGGCCATAATTCCACGACAAAATCAAAGAACACATGCTAAGCTTCTCTCCATTACGCTCAAATGTTGATCCTTCTAAAGCGTGAATGCTAGAACTCAATGTATTCCTGGTCGAATCTTTCACTTGTGTCTCTCCAATAACCTGCGAGAAAAGACATGAAGACCTCTAGGTTCGAAGTGTATGACGGTTAACTGTTTTAGACAAAGGACGCTAGTGTGAATTCCATATATCCATGAAACAATTAGATCGTAGGTAGAGCTTAAAAGTATTACGTTAACAACTCTTCAGTAGTGAAAATAGCTAAGAATTCACTCAGGCATGAACCAAACAAAGATGTGTGGAGGTATTTGCTTTTGTTCCCAATGTTCTGCTTAAGTAATATCCATTATTTTGTACAAAATAGCTGCAATTAGACAATGAATCTTTGGCGGTTGTTTCACGGATATAATTGCGTACACTCTGATAGACCCTGGTATCTTTATTAGGGTTTGTCTGGCGGCGACAATGGACGCTGTCTACCCCTCCCCCCAGGGTGGTGTTTCAGTTGACAAAGTCAGCAAATGCATGCCACATCATCGAACCTTGAACTCTTCGAGTTTTTAACAGTTTTTTCAAGTGACGGGCAACTAACTCATAACCTTTAACACGTGTTTGTTTTCAGACTACCTGTCACCTCGTTGTCATGGAGATCAACAAGGGCTTCTTCATCTTGTTTGTGTTTACTTCTTTGTTCATTCTATATTCCCAACAATGTTACGACATGAAGAACCTCAACAGAGGTACGTATGTACAGTAAAAATGCTACTTAATATTTCTTTCTACACAATGATACCATCAATGAACTTGATAGTTAAGATACTTGAAAGTTAAATCATAGTTAATGGAGCGGAATGGTTTGCATTCTCTACTGTCACATCCCCATAATGCCTTGCGTCTTTGGGGGGTAACCAATCAAAAAACTGTCCCAAATTGAATGGTTTCTTAATTGAATTTATACTATACCTGCTTTTATCTGTACAATACTGATTATCAGTTTATTCCAAGTTATTTTTGCGTGTACAGATCATCAAGAGTTTTGGTCTTACAGAAAATGTATTGACTCACGAAAATGTTTAAAATTTACCTTAAACGTCTTCAAGCTTCTATCTTTTTCTATTTTTTACTTCTTCATTTTATCTTTGGATGCCAAACAAGGTATTGTCAACATTGTCTGATCAGCCTTCAGCAAAATAAGTGGGTTTTTACCCTCTGGTTACCCCCCAAAGACGCAAAGTACAGTTATGGGGATGTGAAAGTAGAGAAAAGAACAAAGCTATTGTTTTGCGTTTGATGTTGAATCGTACCATCACATGATACTGACCGTGCACAATGAACCAAAGCAAGTATGGCTGAAAATACTCATTTCCTTGTTATTTTCATGTATGAACATTTTGAAAGTGAAAACTTTCATCCGATGACCATAAACCATGCAAATAATATTTCCGCGCAGATACAGTTAAGTTATTAGATGATAAATAAGAAAGCATGAAAAAAGGCAATTTTCTTTTCAATAAACAATTTGTATTAACCATATAGGATTAATTAACAAATAATAAGTATTTTAGAACGTCTTTTTTGGGGGGAAAATATTTCCAAATACTATGAATACTATGAACAAACAGAGCAACTTTTCCTTCTCTGTGAACGGTCAACGTCATATAACAATGCATAAAATCGAACAACGACCTAGATTAACCTTGCTACTGTGCATGGATGCATGGATGCATGGATGCATGGATGCATGGATGCATGGATGCATGGATGCATGGATGCATGGATGCATGGATGCATGGATGCATGGATGCATGGATGCATGGATGCATGGATGCATGGATGCATGGATGCATGGATGCATGGATGCATGGATGCATGGATGCATGGATGCATGGATGCATGGATGCATGGATGCATGGATGCATGGATGCATGGATGCATGGATGCATGGACGGATGGACGGATGGATGGGATGGATGGGATGGGATGGATGGATGGATGCATGCATGGGATGCATGGGATGGGATGGATGGATGGATGGATGGATGCATGGGATGCATGGATGCATGGATGCATGGATGGGTGGGTGGATGCATGGATGGGATGGGATGGGATGGATGGGATGGGATGGGATGGGATGGGATGGGATGGGATGGGATGGATGGGATGCGATGGGATGGATAATTAATATCTTTTATCCTAGATCCAACGTCACCTATAGCAGAATTGAGCTTCATTCCAGAAGACAACATTTTTTCTACTGATGAAGTGCTCAACATTATTTGTATCGCAAAGAAAAGCAAGGAAGGTAATGATGAGTATTCGTACCCGACCTCGATTCTGATCTACATGAATGAGACAGTCGATGAAGATCTCTGTCCTATTGCCGATAAAGATACCAGACCTGTTAAGACATGCACTATGAAGTTCAATACGACTAAACCTGATACTCTGAGGTAAGATATTAATAATAATAAACTTTATTTGACACAAAATCCTTCAGTAATGACTGATTTACAAAGATGCCGTGAAAGATAAAAGATGGTTGAAAAGTTTCTAATCTTCATAATATAAAACCTTGTTACCAATCTTTTCTTTTCATTTCATTTGGTTTCAAATGATCATAAACCCTAGTTGAATACACATACGTAAAGATAAGGGAGAAAAGGATGGAGTTTTATCTTTTTCTGTGTCGTTAATTTTGACACAACTGCTCGTTTTAAGGGGTAAGGTCACGTGAGCTGTTAGTGGAACTAGTGAGTAACGGAGCGTCCCAAAGGCCTTTGCGTGGCGAAATACTTCTCAATTCATAACTGTTTTCTTTTGTTGCAGTGTCTCTTGTTTAGTGGAAAATATGTATGATTGCTCTTATCACAAAGAGACCATTTACATTAAAGGTACTGTATTAAACCTTCATGGGTTACCTGTGGTTTATGGAACACGTCTGTTGTGTTACTGCTACACAAATCCTGTAAAACATTAGGACGTCATGTTTTGTTTCATTCTAGAAAAAGAAAAACCCTATCTAACACAACAGCCACCTCGCCATATCAATGCGACTGAAGGACAAGACATAAATATCACGTGCACATCACGTGTCATTCCTCGTCCCTTAATCACGTGGTACAAAAATAACGTCATTATCTCGAAGCAGAAGACCACGTTTTACAAAGGAACCTCAATGTTGATTCTGAAAACGATAGATTCCACTTCACAGGGAATGTACATCTGCAAAGCAACTAATCCCCTGGGTGAAGTTTCTTCCAATGGAAGCCTTCTCACTGGTGAGTTAAAATTTACCAAAAATATCGTGCTTTTGAATTTTTAGAATAGTATAATGCGCATGCGTAAAGATGATGTTATTGCCTATTTTTCTTTCATATTTCATATTTTCTTAGTGTTTTCTCGTCCAAGAATAAGCCTGGGTCCTGTCAATCAGACTGTTGCTATGGGAAACAGAGTGTCCATGGTGTGTAATGTCACAGGTCTTCCTATTCCTGTGATTGGCTGGCTAAAAGATGGAATAGTCCTTGGAAGCGGAAACGGAAGCGACGACAAAAATTTAACCGGAAGTAGAATGTCAGTGGCAAACGTTGTTAGTAAACCCGATATTATGACTTCCGGTGCATTAAGCATCACACCTCGTGCTGATTATACAAGAAATAGTACAGATAATGACGTAACAAGGAATACCAGTCCCAGTCTCTCGCCGACTACTATCTTTTCTAGACCCATTCCACCACTGACAAGTACTTTTACTGGAACCACTCCCCAACTGACAAACGCTATCACTCAAACAATGCCTCCATCTACTAGCACTTTCACTAGATCCATTCCTCTATCCACAAGCGCCACTAGACCTATTCCCTCCAATCAGCGTCCATTTCCCGGTAAGATGACTCAAATAGGACGACAATCAGCATTGGTTATTGAATCAGTAACGAAAGATGATGAAGGCAAATACAAGTGTTATGCCAAGAATGCTATTGGTAACGCCACGTCACGTCACGCAACGTTACTTGTTTACATTCCTGGTAAGTTATATACGTAATATTTTTATTGACTTCGACTGATGCCGAGTTGATACATAAACAAGATACATGTCTTACAAGGACTTTAGTTGAAGGGAAACACGTCGTGGTGTTTATGTAAGTTACTGGCAATAGCCATCCGTCCATCATGAATATGAAATTTACCGAACGCGTATTTTTTGATATCTGAAAATAATTTTTTTTCTCTTTCAACAACAATTAGAAAAGCCAAGGTTTTTAGAGAGTCCAAGTAACGTTTCCGTGCTTGCTGGGTTGAACTCAACGATGACATGCGCAGCGGTGGGAAATCCACGCCCGAACATCACGTGGTATAAGAACAAGCTCCCTATCATCGTTGGAAGAAGAGTGTCTCTGGTGACCAATGGTAACATATCGGTTCTCATGGTAACGTACGCAAGACAAGAAGATAAAGGTGAATACACGTGCAAGGCAGAAAATTCTTTTGGTACAAAATACTCTGAGCAGGCCTTCCTTGATGTTACAGGTGAGCATTGATAACATACTAGTAGTACTTGTTTTAATATGTTCTTGATTTGGCAGCCATCTTGAAAAATAGCCCGGCCTCTTGTTACCCATGAAATCCACTCAAGGCCTGGTTACCCATAAAATACACTCAAGGCCTGGTTACCCATAAAATACACTCAAGGCCTGGTTACCCATAAAATCCACTCAAGGCCTGGTTACCCATAAAATACACTCAAGGCCTGGTTACCCATAAAATACACTCAAGGCCTGGTTACCCATAAAATACACTCAAGGCCTGGTTACCCATAAAATACACTCAAGGCCTGGTTACCGTTAAAATCTATTCGAGCCCTGGTTACCTATCAAATCCACTTGAGGCCTGGCTACGCATGAAATCCACTCAAGCCCAGGTTACCCTTAAAATCTATTCGAGGCCTGCTAACCTATTAAATCTACTTGAGACCTGGTTACCCATAAAAGGCCTGGTTACCTATCAAACCCATACAAGGCCTGGTTAAGCATGAAATCCACTTAAGGCCTCGTTAAACCTGAAGCTCGCAAGATATATATATTCGGTGTGGTTACCTATCAAATGACTGTTAAGAGTTCTTATTTATAACTATTGTGTGTTTCTAAAAGTCTTCCAGCCCAATGTATTCAGCAGTACCAGTGGCATTAGCCCTCTAATACCAGCACTAGGGATTTTACTGCCTATCCTACTGGTCATCATGGTCATCTTGCTCATCCTCATCACAAAGAAAAGGAGAAAACTCCATCAATCACAAAATACAACCCTTTCTGTGAGTCATCTAATAGACTCTTGAATAGCTTCTGCTTTTTGGACAACATAATATATACCTTGCACATAGTAATCAAAGAATGTCTATCATGCGTTGAGTGAGAAATACGGTACCAAATTGCAGCGCCCATAAAGTATCGTATTTCACAGCGAGAGCACCACTCCACTAGTATGTTTCCATAGTAACAGTCCGCGCTAATTTACTGTTCTTTTTGTTTCAGCTGTCCACTTCAACTTCATCGCTGGCTCAGAAGAATATTAAAAATGTTGGAATCAGGAATGAGGTATGAATTTCAGTGATAATCTAATAAGATGCTTTACTTACCTCCGTGACCGAAGGGTGACTGTAGCGTGACCAGGATAGTTTTGCCTACCACTGTTCCCATTGGACAAAGCGCAATGTTTGGTTCCTATTTTGTCAATTGTTCGTGACATTGGTATGGACCGTAATGCGTGACAGTGACCATGAAAATAGCGTGACAGTGACTGCGAATTAATCACAATTTCTGTATCAGGCAATGAACGTGGAAGAGTTCCAGGATGAAGCCATGTATCTACTCCTAATGGGCATTAACAGAGACTGGGAGATACCACGTGATCGACTAAGAATAACCAATCAGAGACTAGGAGATGGTTGCTTTGGCCTGGTTGACAAGGGAATTTACACCAGGAAAGATAACAAGGAAATGTTTGTCGCTGTTAAAACACTGAAAAGTAAGAATAATCATTGAATGTTACTTTTATTATACCGTGGTCTTATCTAAGTCAGGACTTGGTTAACTGACAGATTAAACCCCGAAACAACCTCTGGGCTGATCTAAGTCAGTGCATGGTTAACTCAGAGAATAAATGGCCTTATGTAGTAGTTTAGACACTAGATCAGTACAATTGCTAATAACTACCTCTAACAACACATGTATCCTGTCCAGACCCATGTACCCATACACACCGAGATGATATTCTTGCTGAGCTTGACATGCTCAAACGAGTCGGCAGACATCCTAACATTGTATCCTTGGTTGGTGCATGCACGCTAGATGGTAAGATCAAAACAGATTATCCCTTCTGATTATATCAGTCTGTGGTCCGTTTAGTCTGTCGGTAGTCTATCTAGTCTGTCTGTGGTCCGTCTAGTCAGCCTGTAGTCTATCTAGTCCGTCTGTGGTCCGTCTAGTCAGTCTGTGGTATATCTACTCTATCTGTGGTCTATCTAGTCCGTCTGTGGTCTTCTTATCTGTCTGTGGTCCGTTTAGTCATGTCTGTAGTCTATCTAGTCTGTCTGTGGTTCGTCTAGTCAGTCTGTGAACTATCTAGTCTCTCTGTGGTCTAACTAGTCTCTCTGTGGTATATCTACTCTATCTGTGGTCTATCTAATCCGTCTGTGGTCCGTCAACATTCTTATTTCCTATATTTTTAGATCCTATTTGCATCATTAGTGAGCTGGTAGAGGGGGGTAGTCTGAATGACCTGCTGATCAAAGCTCGTCTACCAGCAATCAGAGAAAAATCTTACGAAAACATCAGATCGAGGCTAACCGAGAGGGACCTGGTAAAGATGGCCGCTGACATCACAAGAGGAATGAAACACCTCCACGATAGAAACGTAAGAACACTTGTGGCACCACAGGTAGCCCAAGCAATATAGTGGCTTGTGGTGATCTTATTGAAACTATCTATAAAAAAGGACTATTGGCTGTTTGTACGTTACGTCATCGCCGCCATGTTGGTGGTATCTAACGAAAGATTTGGTATTCATTGTTTATGCCTCCGACATGGCCGCCACTTTTGATTCGACTATCTTTGGAATGATTGCAAACTATGACTAAAAGAATTAGGATCTTTTTACAGTTGTTTGTTTCCATTGAATCTAAAAAAGATTTAGTCTTGAAATGGTTTTGTTTCTTGGAAGGTTATTAAAGATGTATAGTAAAGTTGTGCATATCAAACTTTAGTCGTTAAAATAAACTTGTGCTTCGTGTTACCATCATTTCTATATCCATATTTCATAATCTTACCTTCTTTGGAAATTATTTTGGTGATTTTTCCGCCATTTAAAGCTCCAAAATGTCGAAAATATGAATGAAAACTTGCAGATATCACAGCGAAGAAATACTGTCCGCCATCTTGAATCTAGATGAAAAACCTGGACTTTGACAAAGGAAGCCCCACACCACAGGGATCCCACACGAACGACCATTTAAGTTTGATATCCATGATTTAGGCTCTAGTTTCCTTTTTAAGCTCTTTTTAGTCCTCAAAATGGCCAGCCTTTTTTCTTTCTTAAACAGCAAGGTTCAGTACTTTGGAGAATAACAAACAATATCATAAATTATTTATAAATTATCAATAAATTAGTAATTTTGTTTGTTTCATTTTTAGTGCATTCACCGAGATCTTGCAGCGAGAAATATTCTCATTGGGCCAAGCTTGGTGGCTAAGATAGCTGATTTTGGTCTTGCTCGTCACGTGATTGACGGATTTTACGTCAAACAATCACCGGTACGCATGCGCAGAAAGAGCAACACCACCAACAATAATGACAGTAGCTCTAAAAGGAATTTAAAAATAAATGAACATTCAATAGACCGTAGATAATAATGTGTTTAGTATAACGATATTTCATTATCTGAAGAAAGCAAGTAATGGGTTGCCGAAATATCGTCTTACTAAACACATTTTAATCTACGGTCTACTGGATTTTCATTTTCTTTTAATTGTTTAAATTCTTTTATCCAGTCAGATCTCATAGTGGTCCATCGCATACCAGCTTTTTTTGTCATTTGTGTCGTTTACGATAATTTCTTAGTAACAGCAACAAATGAATCGATTATACTTAGCTATTACTATACCTTTACCACTAAATACTGCACTCGCAGTATTTTACAACACACGCATGCGTACTACAATGTTACAATGGAAGTTTCTCGTATAAGTCCGAAGTGAGATGACGTTTTACCCCCGTCTCTAGACCATAATCCTTTTCACACTGCTTTTGTTCTTTAATTATGACTATTGTTCTTGTATTCTCTAAGGAATCAAAAATTTTAATATGAAAGAATTTTAAAAACTATTATGATATAGAGTTGGGGATAAAACGTCATCTCGCTTCAGGCTTATTAGCTGTCCTTAACTGTCTATCTTTCTTCAGGGAAAAGTTCCTTGGAAGTGGATGGCACCGGAGGCCTTGCAAGGACTATTTACAACAAAGACCGACGTGTAAGAGATCACAATTGATCGAATTGGTATTGCAATGCATTATGGGACTGTTGCAGATGACATATTTTCAAGATGGCGTCTATTTTGTTCTCTAAAACAGCCCCACAATGCAATGCAGTGCACACTCGACCCAGTTTTTTTTCGACCTCGAAATGCTTTTCCTTTTCATCTCACGTCAAAGGACCTCAAAGTAAAATCACTAGGATGCTCACTAATGTTAACTTATTTCATAGTTAATGGAGGGGAATGGTTAGGAAGCATTTTGTTATAGGTCTTTGTTCACTTTTTTCAAGCGTGGCCGTGAGCACAATCCTTTGTTTTACCATTGTTGGCAATGGCTGAGTGACAAACAGACCAAAATCTTTCTTTTGGCTGGTAGTTCAAGATATTACTTAAAGACAATTTTATAAGAGATATTTGAATAGAACAAATTGAACATTGTGCACGGTCAAGACTGATTCAACATCAAAAGCGAACAAAGACCTAGTGATAACAATAGGTTTCCTAACCATTCCCCTCTATTAACTATACTTATTTGAACATATTTCTGTTTGGACTAATATTATTCTTTTCGTTATTCATTTTTTTCAGATGGTCATTTGGTATCTTGTTGTGGGAGATTGCAACGCTTGGTAATCGGTTATTGAGTTTTTTCCTGGTTTTTTCTCTGACCACAGACACATATCTTTAGAGTTCGTTAACCTCTTTGTATTTGAAATTTTTTGGTTTGTTTTTGTTGAATATTTTCTTTCTTTCTTGGTACTTAAATACTTTTAATCTGATCGTGAAGTCTATAAACTACCCTATGTATCCCACGATTGTTAGAGTTCGTTAACTTGTTTCTACCTGAATATTCTTTTTAACTGATACGACAAAGTCTATAAAAATTTTCCCTCTATGTATCCCATGATCATTTAAGAGTTGCTAAGTGTTTTTGTATTTGGATATGATTTGCAGGGGATTCGCCGTACCCAGATATTACTCAGCTTGTCGTACTATACAACCTGCTGTCCAATGGATACAGGATGCCAAAACCACATCACTGCCACGAGATGTTGTAAGGAAAAAATACAAAATCTTCCATCTTAGTAGAAATGACGTCACTGCAAAACTGAGGTCATGAAGCCTGAGAAAATAAGCCTGAAGCGAGATGACGTTTTACCCCCGACTCTATACCATAATAGTTTTTAAAATTCTTTCATATTAAAATTTTTGATTCCTTAGAGAATACAGGAACAATAGTCATAATTAAAGAACAAAAGTAGTGTGAAAAGGATTATGGTCTGGAGATCACGGGGGTAAAACGTCATCTCGCTTCAGGCTTATTGACCAGCGAAAAGTAATAACATATCCACCTTCGCAATATGAATATATATGAATATCTTGTGTGGCTGTTATCAAGTACTTATTTTACAACAGACCAAATTCAAAACTCGCACAGATGTGAGGCTTAAGTTGTGAACAAAGGGATCTGGCGTGACTCAAAGTAATCTGGCGTGATTCAAAAGTCACGAATCACGCCAAATTCCTTTGTTCACAACTATTATTAGCCTATTATTAGCAACGTTTTTGTTTTCTTCATTTGGTGGCCCGCAATTCCGTGATTTCAAGCGGAAAAGTGACACCTCAGATTTACAAATTTTCTCGATTGTGATTGGCTAATAAGACCGAAGACAATAAGGAGATCATATAGAAAATCAAAAGCGCGCCAAAAATTATCGTACTGTAGTTTTGATCTATTTTTTCACAGTTTTGTGTTAAATATATGGAGGACATTACTTTGGTCTTATGTATAAAAATATTCCCGATTTGGGCTCCCTGTGGATTGTGCTGTGTTCGAGTATTCTGATTGGATGAACGGTAAATTAGCGCGCTGTGATTGGTTCGATTAATGTCGTACCGTGTCGTGTCAAGTCAGACAGAATCTATTGTATATTTTGTTTGATACGATATTTATCATAAATACTTCGAAAGTGTGAGATGATGTTGTTTTTAACTTTCTGCATCTTTTTTTCCGAGGTATTCTGTCATGATGGAATGCTGGTCAGCGGATAGCAACAAAAGACCAGCATTTGGAGACATTTATCAAATCTTACAGAAAATGCTAAATGAGAAAGAGGTAAATAAACGACCAACAACCGACCGACCGACGGATTGACCGACCAGCCGACAAACCACTGACTGACCGACCGACCGATGGATTGACTGACAGACTGACTTAGAGACCGGTTGACTAATGTATATATTGATGGATTAAATTTTTGGTTCATTCATTTTTAGAGAATCTATATCAACCTCGAAGAGATGGACCAAGAAGAACTTGAACACCAGTTGTAACATTTCTACAGTACGACCTTTCATTATTGCTGGTTTGCAATTGTTCCCAAGGAGTGAGAATGTACTAAAGACAAGGCGGCCATGTTGGATGATATAAGAAGATGGCAGCTATGACGTCATGCGCAAACGAATAATATATATATCAACGCATATATCAAGGCTTCATTATTACTTTGTATTACGAACTATTTATACTTATTGTAATAATATCAGATGAGGTAATATCAGCATTATTGGCAATGAAATAATAATGATACAATCAATACTCGGGCTAATATTTTTACTATACATTTTGTATACTGGAAAAAAAAACAACATAAACATTAAATTGTAGAGACAAGAACTATGAACGCCATGATGTTGCGTGAAAAACGCAAAATTTTTAATTCAGAATTGAAATATTTCAAGAATTGTTCATAAAATATATGAAAATAAGTTAAGGATTCCTTAAATAATTGTTTTTGTACATAATTCTGGAAATAAATACGCATAATGAATAAAAACAAAATTACCACAGCGTGACCTTGAATGAACTTAATAGATAATACATTTATCATGTCGAGTTCACACGATATCAGGGATTGGCTTAGGGCTCTCGACCAATCAGAATTGAGATACTTAGTAAAAGGTATAATAATATTTATTGTTTAGTTTCTAAACAAAGACGGCGGAACTGACGAGGGTACGTACGCCGACTGTCCTAATGCTGTCTCTCCTAGTCATAAAATCATGATGATGATGGAGATGGTGATGGTGATGGTGGTGGTGGTAAAAAAATGGTGATGATAGTGATGATAATGGTGATGGTAATGATGATGGCGATGATATTGATGATGATGGTGAGGATGATGGCTAATAACAATGGGGATGACTGATGGTAACGGTGATCATGATGGCTAGAGAGCTACTGGTTCTATTTAAAAACAATTAATCAATACCAGTATATATGATGTCAGGCCCACATGTGGACAGCCTCAATTAACACAGCATCAAAAGACCTTTTCGCCTTGGGAGTAATGTTTTTTCCATTTCAGACCACGTGTCATTCCCTAGAGTATCATTTCTTTGCTTAACAGTTGCACATGAGAAGACACATGAATATGGATATGACTCAAACAAAGAATCTTATTCTCAAGACCACGTGTCATTGCCTAGAGTATCATTTCTTTGCTTAACTGTTGCACATGAGAAGACACATGAATATGGATATGACTCAAACAAAGAATTTTATTCTCAAGCCCACGTGTCATTGCCTAGAGTATCATTTCTTTGCTTAACTGTTGCACATGAGAAGACACATGAATATGGATACAACTCAAACAAAGAATCTTATTCTCAAGACCACGTGTCATTGCCTAGAGTATCATTTCTTTGCTTAACTGTTGCACATGAGAAGACACATGAATATGGATATGACTCAAACAAAGAATCTTATTCTCAAGACCATGTGTCATTCCCTAGAGTATCATTTCTTTGTTTAATGGTAGCACATGAGAAGACACATGAATATGGATACAACTCAAACAAAGAAACTTATTCTCAAGACCATGTGTCATTCCCTAGAGTATCATTTCTTTGTTTAATGGTTGCACATGAGAAGACATGTGAATATGGATACAGCTCAAACAAAAAATCTTATTCTCAAGACCATGTGTCATTCCCTAGAGTATCATTTCTTGGTTTAATGGTAGCACATGAGAAGACACATGAATATGGATACAACTCAAACAAAAAATCTTATTCTCAAGACCATGTGTCATTCCCTAGAGTATCATTTCTTTGTTTAACGGTTGCACACGAGAAGACACAAAATCTTTGATACGACTCAAACAAAGCATTAAATTTCAAGCGAATGACACGTGGTCTGAGATGGGAAAACCTTTAGCCCGAGGTAAAGAGTTCTATGTCTAAGGCGTTCAACTGGCGGGCGGGAATAAAGTGACAGACACAACCCTGCTGTTTCATGGACATTAAAAAGATTTTATCTTAATGTTGTATACATTAGTGAATGCCCACTCGGCTGGAAATCGATCGAGGTATCTATAATCAAAAAATATCTAGCGTATAACTACATGCCAAGAATATCTAGCGCAGAACTACATTGAATGAAGACCCAGTAATGAAGACACGATCAAATCGCCAAAACCTGAAACAAACCAGATATAATTCAAAGTAAAGTTACAATTCTAAGTCTTCTTATTCAAGCAATCTAATTGGCTAGTGTCTTTAGTCTTCCGTGTTTTGAATTCGATTAGAATTGAAGCCTTCTTTCTCTTTGTTCATTTTGTTTTTCACTAAGGACACACACAGTCATACGCATAATCACTAGACTTTGTTTCCTATCCGGGGTCATTCGATAAGCAAGCCGCCAAAATTAACTACCCGCTATTTCAAACCGTGTTAAGTAAACTGCCCAACTCATTGCCACGTGCGTTAGTTAATGGATTGATTTGAGTGAATCTGCGATTCGATATTATTTTGATTAGATGTCTGATAGACAGGAATGAAAATCAATGACCCTGAGGTCTTTCGACGTCTGTAAATCCCTCGCTTAGCCCTATGGGTCCTTTAATAGTATATCTACATGTTGTAGAGAAGGTTTCTAGACAGAAGGTCTGTAGAGCAGAGGAAATCAAGTTGTCGTCTTCATCACGTCATGGATGTGCAAAGGTTTTTTCTTCTCTTGTTGGTGTTTTTGTTATTTTTCTCTTGTGTTGAGCAGAAAAAAAAGAAAACATCTTCAAAAAGAGCTTCCAAGAAAAAGTCATCTCAGCATCTCAAACGAGTGAAAATTCAAAATAAACTAAACCAGCTTTGCGAAATGCAAAAGGAAGCGAACTTGCCAGGTACAGCACTGGAACTCCACGCATATTTCGATCTTCGTCCACGTCGAAAGGTAATGTTACTCTGTGGATATTAAGTTTTACTTCCATAAAGATAATAACCTAGTGAATATCGACTTCTAAGTCTAGCTTATCCTTTGATTTATACACGGGGTTTGCTGTCCCCGACAGGAAGATTGATTCGAATAGAGTTTTTTATTTATTTCGACATGAAAAAATTAGCGGATTAATAGCTACTCGTTTTCCGGTAGAATTCAACCAGGACAAAGAAAGGTAAAATGTATTTTTCAAATTACTCTATTTCTTTTCCCAACGATTTCAGAGGTTTATAAGACTTAGAAGAAAATGAAGAATATTTACTCCTGCGAACAGAATTGTTGATATTTTCCATGAAAGAGTTCATGTGATTTGTGAGGCATAGCAACGGTAACTAAGGTGTATAAACATGAATTGGTAAGGATTTGTTTACCGTTGTTTTGCAGCCTTTTGCTTGTCTCAAGGTGACAACGTGTAAAGGATCGCCCGTATGTTTTGTGACTACGCATCCGTATTTGAAGAACAAGTCGATTAATGATACGACGACATGGCAAGAGCTGGTTAGCTTTATTCAGGTATGTCCTGCAATATGAGGAATCTGATATAACATATGATATGGGTAGAATAGGAAAGGAAAGGAAAGGAAAGGAAAGGAAAGGAAAGGAAAGGAAAGGAAAGGAAAGGAAAGGAAAGGAAACGAAAGGAAAGGAAAGGAAAGGAAAGGAAACGAAAGGAATCGAAAGGAAACGAAAGGAAACGAAAGGAAACGAAAGGAAACGAAATGAAACGAAAGGAAACGAATAAAGGAAACGAAAGGAAAGGAAAAGTCGCAGGATAAGTTCTTCATTTCTTTACATCCTTCTTTCTTCTTCTTTCCCTCCGTATCTTCATAGAATACAAATACACGTGAAACGAAAGGAATCCTTTCCTTAAGAGCCACTTGAGATTCATCAAAAAAAGCATTCATTATAACAGGGCAGAATTCCTGGTAGATCTATAGTCCGTGACCTGGCGAGTTTGATCAAACCACAAAAAAAGTTTTCCCGGTGTACATAACCATCTCAATCGACTCTAGTCTGGATTCTGCTAGGTTTCTTATCAAAGCAGATAAATGAGAGCATTGGATGGTGACAGATCTACCACGCCTCGCCAAAGGGTCGAGTCATTTGATTGGAGACATTTGAGTCTAACTATCATACAAAAAGAACGGTTGGAATGCTACAGAGAACAAAGCTGCTCGCATTTTCGCTCTACAGTTCTCGTTTTGTGGCCGACTTTTGTCGTGTGTGCAGCTCTGTGAGCGATAGACAGAAATATTAGCTTGATCGTTTGTAGTTTGTGTACAAACAGACACACCATCTGTTTACCAGATGGCCATTCTTAGCAATCGCTTAAGGTTAAGAATGCGAGATCTCCCGATCAAAGCATAAAACAAATCATATCAAATTTGTAAAAAATCTGCTTTGGCAGAGGTCAGAAGACGAAGCTCTTGCCAAAAACGCCAAGGGCAACTCTATAATCATACTGTCTCAACAACCTCCACTTTTAGCGCTTTGATAACAAGACATACTTGCTCCCGAAGGAATACCAGACACTTAAGTAAAAGCTAAAAAGTGATTATAAACATTAGTGATAAGTGCTCGATAATAGTTCACGAGAGTAAATCAAGCGGTTGAGGTAACCTAGAATATTCGACGTTCTACAAAAATTGAATCCATATCCAGTGAATGCTAATTACATTTTCTGGCGAGGGGCAGAACATTAAAACAGAAGTTCCTACCAAAATTCACTATATTGAAGTTATTTTCTAAGGAGAATTAGGTACTATGCTAGAACATTTTCCCCTGTATTCTTGTGTGCAAAACGGCTTTCGCTACAAAATGTATGCTTCTCAAAAACTCGTGTATACCGTCCGTACACGTATCTGCAGATATTTTTTATTCTACTGATTTTCAACTACAAAAACAAAAATTTCTCGTCCACACGAAGTGTTTTCGAGTCACTTTCGCCCGTCCACACAAATCCTTTATCGAAAAGTCGCGCTTTCAAGGCAATCTCATCCTCAATAAAATAAATCCGTTTTCAAGAGTAATCCGGATACGCAGTGGACGGGATTTCCGATAATGCTTGATCGTCCTATTGTCTGCACTTATATATAAATACTAAAATACATTAGATAAATATTTTCGCTAATGGTTTGAGGTTTGGAAATCAGTGCCGCAAATCGCGCTATTTTTGATCGGATATTTTCTTAAGAATGGTATATGAACTTTGTCTAGAAATATGAACTTAATCTGTTATTTGTGTTCCTTGTCGGTTACTTACGGTTACGGTTACGGTTACCACAGGCGACACAAAAGAAATCACTCGAATCCAAGAAAACCCTTTTACTGGCTACTGAACAGGGAGCTAACAAGGAAATATTTATAAAGCATATAGAGGCGCCGTTAGTTTTTCAAATGATTTTATGTTTTGGGGTTTCATATTGTTAAATTTAAGTTACTAACGAAAATATAATTTTATGGTAAAATCGCAAAGTTTTAGTGCCGCGAAATATGCGACGAAAATTTAATTCCAAACGGCATTTAGTACTACAACCTACGACGCGAGTGAAAACGTCTGCGCATGCTCTGAATCCATATGCAAATCTCGTACCCAGAGCCTGCGTTTCTTCTGGCCTGCGGCGAAGAACCAGGGCTCTGAGACGGGAGAGCCTACATAGCAAGCAGTTGATGTAATGTGTTCATAAAAATACGAGGGAGCACACCTACAAATACAACAGATAGAACGACAATAGAATACAATATGAATACAGTACACCAACTGAGTGCTATGTAGGTTCTCCAGCTCTGAGACCAGAATTTCTTGGATTTCTGGGATAAGAGCGCATGCGTTCAAAGATTTGCCAAAAATCTAAAAATTATTGCGCATGCGCCAAAAAATGGATTATTCCAGAGCCCTCATTCTTTGTCACAGGCCAGAAGAAACGCAGGGTCTGGGTACAAGATCGTATGCAAATAAGTTAAAAACGTCTTCATGCCACTGTTAAAATATGTAAATTTGGCTTTCAAACATGCCTGATAAATTAGAATTCACAAAATACCAAAACCATGCCTGCAACTTAAGGCTTCTTCTTTCATATTGTGTTTGTTAATACAGTATCTTGGTCTGACAAAAGTATACTCGCGAAATGTGTTGTATACACGGAGAAAACAAATATTTATTTTCTCGTTCAAATTCTTCAAAATTCTTAGAAAACGTGCTGAAATACACGCATGCGCAAACGTTTTTCACGACGCCGTCAACCGAGCTTCAAAAGCAAACGGGTATAGATCACAAATTTGAGATTTTTTTTGTACATGAATTTTTCATGTGTCAGTCTGTCTTCTTAATGACGTGCTAAATTACATTCCATAGTTTTTAATCCCCCTTCATTTATCTATCAATTAATCGATCAATTCATTAGTGTCAACCATGTTTTTTTACCCTCGAGAATGGAAAAATGAGCTTTTAGCATGGAATTCCAAAAATCACGTACAGGATAGAAGAATAATAGCCATAGCTGGAAGGAGTATGTTAAAATTAGATAAACTGTGAAGCTGCTTGAAGGAAATGAAAAAAAAAACAACCAAAAAACAAAAAACTCGCACAAAAAAAAAATGAATTTTCAAAAACCGAAATGTCCTAAGAAAACATGGTTGATATGTAAGAGATAACCTACAAAGGTTTTGTTTACAAAGTTCAAACTTTTCAAAAAATCATATCTTCGCGAGGATTTTTGAACTCATGCCCTCGAAACTTTACAATCTTACTGATTGTAACATGTCGTTTCTTAATATTTGATTTTTTCGGTTTTACTGATTTCAAAATGACCTACTAAATGATAATTTAGTTGATGTCCTAAGGAAGAGCTCATACACGCTACACATTGGCTAGACAGATTTGTAAGAGCATGATATTCGTGCATTATCGACCATAAATAGAGTGCAAACAATATAACCGTGAAACTTTAGTAATACTAAATAGCACAATTTCATGCAAAGTCCATTGTTTTCTATTGGGACTATTTTGTACTATTTAGTAATTAGTGTTTCACGGATAGTTTGCACTCTACCATGCCGCTTATACAATTCATATAAAATATATATCAATCTTTGCATTAATAATATCCCCATGTTATTGCAGAGAGACAGAAAGATCGAGCCAATCTACGATTCGTCAATGGTAAGGTTCTCAAGACTCCTACATGTACTTATGCTAACTATGTCACTCAAATAGTATTCCGTATTTTTTTTTTAAAAGATGTATTTGCTACAATAGTCCCCTTCACAGTTCCCTGCGCCATCTTGAAAGGTAGCGGTGCCTTTGCATCGAAGCGAGACGAACGGTGAGCTTGCAATGATAGAGACATGCGAGTACTTGTTCAAGGTGTTAAAAAAGGTCTCTATCATTGCAAGCTCACCGTTCGTCTCGCTTCGATGCAAAGGCACCGCTACCTTTCAAGATGGCGCAGGGAACTGTGAAGGGGACTATAGATTTGTCAATGAATTCTTTTGTTATATCCTCCAACATGGCCGACGTGTCTTTTGTTATTTAATTCTCTTGGGAATGGTTGAAAACCATCAATAGGTAAGACATATTGGTTTTGTTTGGTTTTGGCTTCTAAAAGACGCTCGTTTTTATTTACCACGATGATATTCACCGCTCATGATGCAAAGCAAAGGAATGTATAAGTGATGATGAACTTCAAATATTCTGCTCTGCTTCAAATAGCATTAAAAATACGTGCCTGTCCAAAGGGATTGGAAAACTTCTTGACCCCCCAAAAACGTGTCTCTTCATACAAGACTTGTAGGTTAAGAATATTTTAGAGGAAGATCGTGAAAGAGGATGGGTGGCCCAAGGTATTGGAATAACTTTAACTCTGTCTCAAGTGCTTTGTTGATGGGAAAGTTTACGATTACGTCCAGAAGATTGCCTTTTGATTTCTGGAACAGCAGATCGAGTCACTGCGGTAAGTTATAACGAGAGTCCATTAGAAGCCAAAACCAGGCTAAACCAACATGCTTTATAACGTGAAACGTTGAATGTTTAAGGTTTATACTTCCAATATGTTACTGACACATTTTCAAGATGGCGTAGCTATTATTCATTTAATACGATGTCTAAAATCTAATAATAAAGAACTAGCCGCTAGTTCGACTCAATGGAAAGCGCCCTTAGTTTTGTTCTCGCTCGATTCTGATTGGCTAACATTTTTGTAGCAATGCTCCATGAAGCAGTACAACTTATCTATCGATCCATGTCCGTGAGTGAGTAAACTTTACACAGGAACCCCAATACCTTTCGTAGCAGTATTAGATGATCAGATGCCAGGCAAAACGATCAATACCTTCTCGTATCCGTCTCGAACATTTCCGAATCCTATCGCAAAATGACTGAAGCTGGAAAGAGGAAATGATTAAAATAAGTATGACTTACCGCCATTTCCGTTTATACTATTTTTGTATGCTTCCACAGTTTTTATCTTCGTATTATACACTCAATAGCGCAGCACAACCGTGACGTCATAAAAACGAAGACAAAGGCGAAATTCGAACAAACAAACTTACAAGTTTACTTTCAGCAGATAATTTTCACAGCCGATCGCAGTAGATCTTAGTTTACATGGGTTATTATTGTAACTTTAAGTAAAAATAATAAAATCGTTCCGTATAATCCTCGTCGCGGTTAAACATAATGCAATGTTTATCTGAGTCTTCAAGCTATTTTTAGAATCAGTGCGCTGCGCTATTGAAGAATCCTTATCGGGTTCAGAAACATAGAACGTAGAAGCTGAGACCGAAATGGCACATGGGAAGTACGTTAATTAGATGCATGCTGTGACCGGCGACACGTGGAATCATCCACTGTTTTTAATAAACGTTTGGCATTCTAAACCGACTGCATAGATCAGGGCACAAATGAATGAATTATAATATAGTTATGTCATTTTCCATGTGCCATTCGGTCTCAGCTTTCATGTCCTATGTTTCTGAACCCGACAACGATTCTTCAAATGAGTGTATACTATTACAACTAATATAAAACATAAATAAATCCATTTAATAAATGGATATTTTCAACGAATTTCTATGGAACCATAAATTCGATTACTAGCAGTGCCACATGCGCTTTATAAGCGCTATTTTTTTCTCATGTCAGCTGGGTCTTCTTAATCTCATTTTCGTAAATTCTTTGTACTTTTTATCAAAACACCTTTGTGTATAATTGATGGTTTGTACGTTGCAGAGTGGATGGAATGGTGACAGGTACAAGGCCCTCAGTCAATACGTCCAAAACCAGCCAGCGATCTACAGAATGTGTAGACAAGCTACTGTGTATCGATTTGTCGTCAATGAGAACGTTACTAATGATAACAACGGTAAGAAATTACTAAATCTACGTACTTTCTTTCATTTCTTTGTTCAACTGATCGACCACATGTCATTCCCTTGAGTATTATTTCTTTCTTCATCATCAGTGTTTTCCCATCTCAGACCACATGTCATTCCCTTGTGTATTATTTCTTTCTTCATCAGTAATGTTTTCCCATCTCAGACCACGTCATTCCCTTGAGTATTATTTCTTTCTTCATCAGTAATGTTTTCCCATCTCAGACCACGTCATTCCCTTGGGTATTCTTTCTTTCTTTATCAGGTTTATTTCCCTATCCCAGTCCACGTCATTCCCTTGAGTATTACTTCTCTTTCTTCGTCAGTAATGTTTTTCCATCAAAGCAAAAAAACCTTATGCTCGCAAGAAAACGGTCCAAAAAGGGTTCTATTAACCGGCAAACCTCTATTTAGCGACCACCTAAACAACTGTATGCCTCATAGTTTCTTCTGTTCTACTATGATTTCTTTAAGCTCACCATTATTTTTCTGTTAGAAGACACATCAGCGAATTCAAGTTCCAGCACCAGTACCAGTAATTCGTCGTTCAAGCCATCACTTCCGGTCAACTCCAACCCTGCCATGACTCTTTGCCCTCTGTTCAAACGCCAAAAAGGAAAATCCACTCGCATCAAACGAGTTGGAAGAACCAAAAACCAAACATCGGATAACTTCTTCATGTGCCAAGGATTCAACTGTCCTTGTGTGCGGATCTGTGTTGGACAGGGCAGGAACAGAAAGAACTTCACAGAATGCTCGACATTCAGGATCATTTGTACGTTTAACTGCGGCTCTGATACGATTGAAGTCCCACAGGTACCAATCATCACCAAACCTACCAAGCGACCAACAAAGCGACCGAAGAGATCAGGACACAGGAGGAAGAAGCAGGGTAAGAAGTCAAGGGGAAGAAAGAAAAGGAATAGAAATAAGAAGACTCCTACACCACCCAATACGTGATTACAAGATGACACCGGCCAATGTTAATGAACTAGTTTGATGCCAATGTTAGACTACAGGGTGTTATACTGATTACAAGATGACACCAATGTTAGTGAACTAGTTTGATGCCAATGTTAGAATACAGGGTGTTATACTGATTACAAGATGACACCAATGTTAGTGAACTAGTTTGATGACAATGTTAGACTACAGGGTGTTAAACTGATTACAAGATGACACCGGCCAATGTTAGTGAACTAGTTTGATGACAATGTTAGACTACAGGGTGTTAAACTGATTACAAGATGACACCGGCCAATGTTAGTGAACTAGTTTGATGCCAATGTTAGACTACAGGGTGTTAAACTGATTACAAGATGACACCGGCCAATGTTAGTGAACTAGTTTGATGACAATGTTAGAATACAGGGTGTTAAACCAAGTAGAGTGGTCGCTAAGGAGAATATGTTCTGTTAACATTAAAGTGCATGTAAGGGTGGGCCTGAATTTCCTTGAGAACATGCACCAGGGCCTCCTCTGGTTTCATTTCAAATAGTCAGCGGCAAGATTCGTCTAACACTGAATTTTTACCCCCTCCTCCCCTCTCCCAGATTTCTAGATCCTCCCCTAGAATTGATTGTACGATTTAACCTTTCGAATCTGACAACATTGGTATAGTGTGTGGATACTAACTTACGTTACACATGACCAGTCTCTCTCATGTTTTGATTGGACTTTCGGTGGCTTCGTCTAAAATTCCAAGTCTAGGTGCCAACTATGCTTAAAATTACTGCAATTGCCCTATTTCACTATGACATCACTGCTTGTTTATGCGGGGGATAGAATCACCAAATCCAATAGAAAATTCAATAAAATTTGCTCCTAGAGAAACAGTTTTAATCTAAGATGGCATGGTTTACAAATATAATATGTGTTAATATGTACTAAAAAATATTCTGAGCGTTTGCTGGCTATTCTACTTCTCTTCGTGGATTGATACGGGTTTTAGAACAATTTTCGGTGAATTACGTTGATTTGACCCCCTCCGACGACCATGATCCTTTGCGTTTAAACAATAGATTGTTTTGATATGACGTCATAGTGAAATAGGGCAATTCAAATTACTTTAACTTAAAAATAAATATTTCCTAGCTAATTCTCAGAAGTGTGAATTTTTTTTGAAAATATTTCACAATCATTCTTGACATCGGGTTCAAAGTCTAATTATATTAACTGAATTCTTTTGGAATAATACCAGAGTAGTTAATTGGAGGTTTGAAATTAAAGAATGAAGTCTTGAAAGCTACATTTGAATTCCCAGAATTACTGGACATGTGTGACGGGAATAACCAGTAACGATAGGATTGCTAAGTTAGTTAGAAATGAGGTAGTTATAACTATAGATGGTAATGTCAGACTATGATCCAAGCAACAATGGATCAAATACTGTAATTCTTCGTTTGCAATAGACGTCATAGCCGCCATGTTGGAAGAATTTGACAAAAGATTTTTAAATGAATTCTTTTGTTATATCTTCCAACATGGTGGACATCCCTTTTGTTATTGTGCTCTCTTGGGATTGATTGCAAACCAAGAATAGACCATTCTCGAGTTCAAAATAACCTGCTGAGTTGCTTGCTTAGACACATTTACTCAGGGTTAGCCTTGTATCAGTGTTTAAATATTCACAAATACCAACAGTAAAGGATGCACAACTTCAACAATACAAACACTTTGAAATTCCACAGACCTTCGCTGGAAAGCATGAATATTTTGCACAAAATCTAGACTAAGCCTGAGCAAAAGAGAACTCCAAACTGGAGTAAAGAGTCAGGATGGGTAAAAAGTCTTTCTGTCTGATCTTTTATCCTAAAAATTGTGCATTTTGATTGGCTGTGCAAAGAGGCAGTATTTTCTATCTCTGCCCAGGATCCGGCCATCTCGATGTAAGGCTTATTTCATCCGCACTTCCACATGGGTTAACAAAGCGAAACAATGGGAACAATAAATAAGTTATTTGCCTTCCTAAAGTTGGTCTGGAAAGGGAAAAACCGAGCTCTCAGGTTTTAATAGCTGTATTCAATAAGTGCAGCTTTTCCATAGTCCCAACTTCCTGACCAGTAGATAACTTCTAGATAATATAAAACAAAATTTTGTAGAATATATTTGTATGACGTGAAGAAAATAATAGAATAAATAATTTGATAAATATTTGAATTTTCATTTTCTGGTACATGAATGTAGCGTAACCAATGGAGAAAGAAGCAATAATATTATTCATAGCTTCTTCCTAAAAAACACTGGAAAAACATTTCAAAAGATTTGCTAGTGAAATCCCCCTTAGTAAAGCATGGTAAAGTAGATGGTTAGATTTAGGGTAAGGGTAAGTAATATAGCAATACAAGATCAGGTGGAAGTGTGCCATGGTAATAATGATAGATCCCAAGATAATTTATTATCATACACCTATTTCGAAAATCGTTGTCGCACCAAGAGCCTCAAGTAACAAGCCAAGGCTCCAGAGAACGTCGGTACATTTAATTACAATTGATTTATTCACGGTTCATGCAAGTCGCTATAGCTCTCCACTAATTATCATCAAAAGCAGCCTTGCTTGGAGCAATTTATGAAGTCAATAAATGAAAATGCACCATGAATAAACTAATTACAGCTAAAAATCCCAGCGTTCTCTGCGGTCTTGGCTTTTGGCTTAAGACTTTTGGTGCGACAACGATTTCTGAAATAGGTGTATATGAATATTTGAAGAATTATTGAAATGGGCCAAGTATCAGTCCAAAGGAATACATCGATATGTAAAGGTAAGTTGTATCACTAGAGAAATGTGATGATAGTATTCTGTGAAATACATCTGTAAAAAATCTCCACATTACAATATACACAGCTCGTTCTATAGGAACTGAGGAAAGATATTTTCACAACTTCTTAGTGACCATATACTGTATTTTAAAGTTGTGCTAAACGACTCTTGGAATTGTGCGAACAGGTCATAGTTGTGCAAACGGGTTCGTGTGAAAAGGCAATTGTGCGAAACAACTGGTTACCATTCTGTAGCAGAATTGGAATCTAGGAGTTGATTTTAGTATTTAATACAAAGTAGGACTCGCATTTTGTAGTTTCGGCTCATGAGGAAGCGATTAATTAATACCTAATATTATTTATATGTCAGTGTGTGTATGTTTGTGTGCGTGAGCGTGTTTGTGTGTGTCTGTGTGTGTGTGTATGTGTGTGTGTATGTGTGTGAGCGTGTTTGTGTGTGTGAGTGTGTTTGTGTGTGTGAGCGTGTTTGTGTGTGAGTGAGTGTGGTGTGTAAGTGAGAGTGTGTGTGTGTGTAAGTGAGAGCGGGTGTGTGTGTGAGTGAGTGTGCGTGCGTATGTGTGTGGGTGTGTGTACACGTTTGTGTGTGTGTGTATGTTTGTGTGTGTGTATGTTTGTGTATGTTTGTGTTTGTGTGTGTGTATGTTTGTGTCTGTGTGTGTGTCTGTGTGTGTGTCTGTGTATGTTTGTGTTTGTGTGTGTGTCTGTGTGTGTGTCTGTGTGTGGGTATGTTTGTGTGAGTAGAAGAGGGGTTGAGCAGAGGGGTGGGGTGCATTAACATGCAATGTAATAAGTGCATCCCTTGCAATGGTTGGGGGATGGAGCTTCAATGATGTACATACTGTACTTGGGTCATTCTTTGTTCATTATATCATATACACAAATTTCAAAAAAATGTTGTTGAAGTCAAAGGCGATAGGCATCAAGAAATATGACACAGATCATCCCAAGTTCCAAGAATAAATTTTAAAAATCTCTGGTTTCTTATTATTATTCTCGTTAAGAACATATGTAGGTTAGTGTCGATATGTGCAGTATTGCCTGTAATTGACAAGCTATTCTAAACACCCTGATGGACCCCTTACGAAAAGAATTTGGATGTGAGACTAACATGAAGATTGAATGAAAATCCTTTTTTAGCCAGGGTAGCCCATTGAGCTTTGATGCTGGTATCCAATAAAGGGCCCTGTATTTGAGCCAATTTTGAGAAGAGGCCATCATTAAGAGAATTAATAGATCATTAGAAATAAATTAAAGCACATCAGTCTTATGTCATTCCGCTTCAACAACCGACTTTAAAATAGGTGTATTCTTTGATTGCACGTTACATCCATCACCGCCTTTTGTGAAAGTGTTGGTGCTATTTATTAGCATCCATTGTTAACAGTACAATAGCCTGCCATTCTTTTGACTTATACTTCTCTTGAGAATGCTTGCAACCCATCAATAAACAACTAAATATGATAAACAACAAATGATTTTGATTTATAAACAACTTTACTTGGTGTTGCACATTCTTTCAGTCTTAACAAGCAGGTAGTGTGTGCATTCAATGATGGAATCTTGTTTGCTATGAAGAATTTACAATCCAAGCTTGGTACGGCGCCAGTGTCTTCTCTTGGCATTATACCTATCGAAATAATAAAATCAATAAATTAGTGATAGAGATTAATGGGATTTAGCTGTAACAAACATTGAAACATAACAGGAATATTAGGCCTAACCACAATATGCCGGATAAATTTGAATCCGCAACTTTCACACCGAAACCAAAAAAAAAAGGTTTCCCGTCTACACATAAAAACGGATAAAATGTTTTGCATCCACACTAGTCCGATCAGAGGTGGCAAAAACGCTTCATTGCACATCTCAGCATGTGCATCGAAGCTGAAATTGAGCCTGCTGTGAATTTGTATCTTTCCAGCCATGTTTCCATGACAATCATGACGTTATTGTATTTGAAAAATTTGGATACAAAATGTTCTCTGTCCACACTAATATGGCTAGACGGCGTTTTCAAATTGTTCCACTTTGGAGACCAGTGTTCAAAAAAATTCGTTTTTGGTGAAGAATTGTTCCTGATTTGCCCGGACTAGTGTGGACGGTAGGTCTAACAGGATAAATGAAAATTCAGATTCAAATTTATCCGGCATGGTGTGGACTGAGCCTCAGATATTGATTTTGTGGAGGAAAACTGAAGAACCTGAAGAAAATCAAGCAACTCTACTCACATACAATACTAAGTTTAAAAATTGAATCTAGGTTGCACTAGCATCCATGTTTGCCAAGTATAAAACCTTTACAGAGATCTCAGAGATCATGAAACCCTACTTGCACTGGTAAGAAATAAATATTTATAGAATTCAAGAAAAACATATTTACTTATTTCAATAAAGTTTGTTACCAAAAACCTAGAAAGCTGAGGATCATGAGAAACTTTTCACATTAAAGAAGTCAAGATTTTTATACGTTTCGGGTCACGGAGAACAAGGATTCTGGCGCTGTTTCCCAGACGATTATTTTGAGGAAATTAAATCAGCTGCATGCAGGCTACAGTTATCAATCAGTTGAAACATGTAAAATGTATCTACCCATAATCCTTGTGGGTGTCAGCTTTGTAGCTTTACAGGTGACTACCTTCATTGAAATGAGTATACACCTAATTAAAAAAACCTAGTCGGGTTTGAGGAGGTCATATCATCGAAGCTAAGACCAAAAAAGTCTATGGATACTCCAAAATGTGTATTATATTTGCATATAGACATGCACAGTAGAGCAAAGTCGGTGGACCTAGATTAACAACATGCCAAAGCCATGATGCATAAAGTGTGCAGAGGAAGGGAAAACTGCAATACGTATGAAATTAGCATAATTGTTTGTCTTCCCATGCTCCCCTTCAGTCTTCAGCTTTGATGATATAACCTGTTTTTGAACCCGACAACGTTTTTTTCCAATTAGGTGTATACATAGCATTGAAAGATACTATTCTTATTCTTGAAGTGCAACCATAGTGACTAAAAGATCCCTTGAGACACAAATAACAATGAAACAGCTTCAATCTTGTTTGATTTAACAAGAGAAGCTTTCTGCTAATGAGGAATGCTTTATATAGTCAACAAACATGGCATTTATGATGTAACATGCAATACATTGGACCACTGTAGTCCATCTACAAATGACCCTCAAATGTGAAATGAAAGAATTTAAGTGCACCTAACCCCCGATACAATACTTTCAGTATTGATTCTACATAAAGTGAATAGTTGAATGGTGAAATATTTCTTCATTAGAATGTTGCAGTCTTTAAGTTATGAAGGTTTATACTTCCATTACATTGCTGACTGTGATGTCACCCCAGGTTTTTGAGTTTATTTGTTTTCATTTCTAATACTATAACACTAGCCATTATGAGACATCAGGTTTACAATAAACATTGTAGTAAACCTTGAGTATAATAATGATTCTTTTTAAAAACTGTTTGTATGAACCAGTCAAAATTTGTATATTTAATGAAGCCTGGGGTGACGTCACAGTCAGTAACATATTGGAAGTATAAACCTTCATAACTTAAAGATGCAACATTCAAACGAAGAAATATTTCACTTTCCAACTACCCACTTTATGTAGAATCAATACTGAAAGTATTGTATCAGGGGTTAGGTGTACTTTAAGTATCATTTATAAACATGCATAGATGAATTCATACAGGACGAAGGGAGTCCTATATCTCCCGTCATAAGCAAAGATGTTAATTAAGGCGATAAAGTAAGAAAATACAAGCTCAGAATTACCAATAATAGGAAAAAATTTTCTACATCTGG
Source organism: Actinia tenebrosa (assembly GCF_029948245.1). Taxonomy (NCBI): domain Eukaryota; kingdom Metazoa; phylum Cnidaria; class Anthozoa; order Actiniaria; family Actiniidae; genus Actinia; species Actinia tenebrosa. Next base: position 12,415,656 of record NW_028292570.1, on the reverse strand, counting down.
TTTGTTTTTGTTAAACTTTATAATTCATCACAAGAGTTCATGCTGAAATTCAGATTTATTTTTATTATGCTTAATTTCTTCGGAATATCGTAAATGTATATCTTACCTGATCTTGTTGCCAGTCCTTAGTCTAACCCACTGTGGGATAGGTCTATTCTGCTTCATTTTCTTGGCCAATTTGACCTTAATCTTGAAGGACTTGTGTGCCGGCTATCGGAAGAGAAAAACAACATGGCTGATCACTAATAACGCTACGATTTTCCATCAGTCAAATTCACATACGTAAATTAGCCATCGGTGAATATTTTTTACTCCTAAGGCTAAATAATAGAGTGTACTTTCATTTCCTAAGCCTATTTATGTCATAACGTTTTATAATAAAAATAAAAAAGGCTTTCAAACTCACCATCTTTGAGAATTTTGCTTGTCTTTTTTTCTCAAGTAAAGTGAAAAGGAGCCATGGTACACCCGCAAGGGATTATGGGAATGTTGTTCCCAGGCCCCAAACTTTTGACACTTCATCTTGATTTCAATGAAAAATTTTATTT